>NC_081413.1:31103612-31183612 GCF_030272615.1 Cryptomeria japonica
GGCCAAAGGGCTTTGTAGAACTCATAGGGGAAGCCATCACACCCAATGGATTTATCATTCGCCATAGAAAAAATGGCTTCCTTGAGATCATCAATGGTCAGTAAGAGATCACAGAAGGTTAGTTGAGAGTTAGAAAGTCATTTGGGAACAACAGCTAAGAAATCTTGCAAAGCTTGGGCTCTATCCAGAGAGTCTCCCAATGCTGTGAACAACTTCTCATAATGACAGACAAAAGCTTGCAGAATAGTAGGTAGCTCGGTGAGAACAACCTGACCCTCTTTGATTTTCTTGATCCCTACAGAGGTATGATGGGTGCGTAAAGCCAGGAAAAATTCCTTGGAGGCCCTATCGCCCATCTTGAGCCAACGTAACCTGACTTTGATTTGAGCTCCTCTGGCAGATTAGCTATCTGCAACTTATTTTTGATGGTGGAGCTGGGCTAATCGAAGTTGTAGGTTAGAATCAAAAGGATTTAAGGCCAAAGCTTCTGTGGCAGCACAAAGATCTTTGGTGGTCACGTCATTTGACCGCCTGTGGTACATGGCAAGCTATCTACCATAAATGCATAGAAACCTTAAAGAGTGGGTAATGGTGTCATTCCACCACACAATCCAGTGAGTGTGATGATGAGGCCTTGGCTCTAAATTCCAAACCCTTTGAATGTGGGTCATCATGGTTTGATGATGTAGGAGAGGTGTGTTGAGGTAGAACTACATCTTGGAAGGATGTTGCCTAGCTGGCTGCCATTCAATGCTAAACTTTATGGGGAAGTGATCAGACAACATCACATCAACTAGAGGAGTGACAGGCAGATCTTTATCTTCAGAAAAAAGAAAAAAAAGATTGCGCAGTTATCATAGCATGATCAAGCCTTTTAAGAATTCTGTCAGAGCCAGCTTTGAAATTAGACCAAGTGTGCTAGACCCCACCAAGGTGGTAGCGGTTGGTGTTGGGGTAAAAAAGACAACTTATTACACATATAATATCGGGCTTCCCTCTCACCAGCTGTCTAGCGAAAAGGAAAAATTCCATCCTTATCAGTCGTCACCTCAACCATATTGAAGTCCCCACACATGACCCAAGTTGTAGGTGACAAGTTGTCAACAATCCAACACCATAGGTGTGATCTATCAACCGCATCATTGGGAGCATAAACATTAATGATCTCAATGGAATGATTATCAATTGACAGTAGAACCCATACAACGTGCTGCATGGGATCAAAACCATGAGAAATAACTACAGAGAGCCAACGAGGTGAAATGAGAGTAACAACTCCACCTCGACCAGCTTCATGCTGGGAGGCAAAAACAAGGCTATCCAGCCAAATAACATGACATGCAACATTGAGCATGAAACCAACAATTTTGACTTCTTGAAGGCAAAGAATATCTAGGCCTACAACACGTTGACGAGCATCTCGAACATAATACTTTCTGATGAGGTCTGTGAGACCTCGAACATTCCATGAGATGTAATTCATGAAAAAACTTGGATATCATCCTCATCCCTAAGAGAGGAGAAGCTATTGTGCAAAAAATCTGAACTGAGACTGGGAAGAGAGTCCCCACCAGAAATAACTCATCATTTTTCTGAACCACCATTTGCAATCTCAACACGCCCATAAGGGCTGTGAGAGTGGTGCAGAGAGTGTGGAGAAGAAATTGCAGATGCAGCCTAAGGAGTGCGCATCCAAGGGGGTTGAGTGACACCCTCAGAAGAGTCCTTCCCTTGCTGGTCAGGGTTTGAAACTGAATTGGGCAGTGTAGAGACCACCTGGGTAGACGGTGTCCACGTAGGAGGTTCCGTCATCGGCTGGAAACTGGAACCAACGAGAGTTTTTTGGGCCGAAGCCACAGAGTTTTTGCCTTTGCGAACTACAGTGGTCCATTCATCCTTCTTAGCTTCCTCCACAGGTTGAGAGCCAAACTCCTTAACAGGGGGTTTTATTTTTGAAACAGCCAAGCGACAATCCCTGATCTTGTGTTTTACCGACTGGCACCGATAACAAGTTTTGGGAAGGTTCAAATAAAGCACCTTCTAGGTGAAGGTATTGCCTCCCACTTAGATATCAACAGTTTCTTTCAAGTCGCGTGAAAGGTCGATCTCAATGCAGACCCTCTTTTGAGGGCGAGCATTAAAAAATCGGTCTAGCTCAAGGCAAACAACTTTGCCAACAGACTAAGCAATAGTTTGCATGAAAGGCCAACAAGGCAAAGGAAGACTAGGGAACTCAATCTAGACTGGGACTCACAACTTTTTGTCATCTAAGATAGAAAAGTCGCTAGACCAGCACTAAAAAATCAGGAGGGAAGACCGAACAGTCCATGGCCCATGAGAGAGGATAGCCTCAACATGGGAAGGGTTTGAAAAGCGAAACAAAAAGAAACCCTTCGTGAGACTTTGGACGCCATCAAGCCGGACTCCATGAGGAGACCAGGCTTTGGCGACCCAATCATGAAGCATGCTTTCAGGAGGGATCCTACCCACAAAATAGCCTATCAAAGTGCATTTTTCAAGCCACTCATAGGCATTATCAAAATCTTGAACATGAAGCACAACATCAGGCGAGGACATACCTCATGAAACACTTTCATAACAAATTTGCAAGGGCATTTGTTCTAGGGCTCTATGAGGGTCCGTCGCAGCAACTCCAACACCAACATCAACTGCTGGGCTAAAGTTGGCCGGATGCATAATAAACGCAAAAATCCCATAGTAAATGCGGTCTAAAGAAAGAAATACAAAACCTACAACCCTAGTAGAGCTCATTTCCCTCAGTTTATGCATAGAAACTATTCTTTCTTTTTAGGATGTTTTATTGATATTCATTTTTCTATTTACTCCTAAATCCATGATTTTCTCTAATACTCTCATGCATATAAAAGTGCAAGATAATAAATTTATACTTGAAGTTTCTCACCTATAGGTGCTTCTTGACTATTGCAGTAATGCACTTTACTCAATTATTAACATGCTAGTGAACTTTCCTTCTAATAGGAGTTAATCCCATCCTTGATGGTATAGAGGTGAATATAATCATAATACTTGTCTCCATGATTCTAATGATTCACTTGCTTCTCAAGCGCCTCAATGCATAGCTTGGGATCGTTACATTTGTGGTTGATCCAAACATTCCTAATTCCCTTTGGTATATTATTAGTCTCATGATAGAGATGCCCTAATTGATTGAATGATAACAAGTTTCCTTGCCTTGCTCCAGGTATTTTTCCTAACAAGAATGATCTCCACAAATCCTTAATGACGAATCAGCTAATGATGAAAGTGCTATTACAAATTGAGAGCCTATTGCAAATTGCCAAAACCTTCTTATTGACTAGGACAAACTAGAGATCTATGATTTGCCTCTCATCCGACCACTAAATCACAAACTCTTGCAACTTATTTTGTCCCTTTTAAACTCTATTGTTTAAGAGTTAGTCTTAAATAATCTTTGAGATATAGCTTGTTCTGCTCATCTTTTGTTTTTTAAATATGATATAAAATAAATTCTTGTAGGAAGTAATATATAAACACTTATTGATCAAAATCAAACGAAAAAAGGTCATGTTCTAAACTTTCCACCTTTCATGTCAAGTAGGGCAGCTTTACACCTGCAAACAAATCCTCCATCTCGTCCAATCTTCTCCTTGGTCTGTATAAAGCAAAAACTCTTTTCATGATCCCCACACAAAAGACTGAATTCATTATTTAAGAAATCCCATACACATATCGTTCACGATTTTATGTTCAGTTCATTGTAAGGGGCAAACTTTTGAACTAAGTCTTCTTTTTTGTGGGGAGGGGGGCGGACATGGAGAAGAGCAGGCGCATGCAATAGTGCATGTAAAAGTGTTAAGGAGACAAACAGAATGAGACAGTATCAAAGCAGGCCGCCACTGCAACGATAATATTCCCTTCTAACATTTGCTAAGGAAACTCCCATTTTAATATATACACTGACAGTGCATTAACAGCCTTCTGAACCTTACAAAGCGCATCTTTTCTGCAGAAGTATATTTGTTTTTTAATCTTTAATGGTGCATCTCATAAACTTTTGTGCATTATATTTGTGCATCTCATTATCTTTTGTACTATAACCACTACCAAACAGAGAAAACCAAGAGGAGGAGAAAAATAAACCATGTACTTGTGCCTCGTATACATTGCACAGGAATAAAATATCTCTTTACATAAATCTTACGTCAATAAATAAATATTGATAAACAGATATTTATGAATGAGTTTAGAATTGATAAATGGTATTGAAATAATATTTTTTGAAAATTACAACAGAAGTAGGAATGATCAGCTTGGTATAAGAAATAGTGAAGTTTACATGAATGGTTTGCAATCATTTCTATTAGATTGATCTCATTTCTTTTAAAATCTCATGGAATTTACCTTCTTTCTCATGCTTGTTCTAAATTAGAGAAGAGAGGATAGTCTATCTCAAGGTAATGAGCTCATGAGCATATGTCTCATTTATATCTAGTAATTTGGAATGTAATAATAGAAGTCTAATGAAGATGATTATGAAGCCTTCTTATATATTTGAGAAGGACCTCTTCATCAAATAAAGTTTTATTTATTCAAACAATCTTTCTAAAAAGTTATTTGTATATTCTTATGTATCATGTTCATCATTTTGTTAAAAGTATTGAACCATTCTATGTACATTTTTCTTTCCCTATGAAAAATTGAATATAATCCCTTGGAGCTTGTTTAATATTTTGTTCCAAGGTTAGAGAATGTATGTTAAAAGATATCTTTTATTGAGCTAGTCTATTGTCAAGATTCTCTTCAACCATGTCACTTTCAAACTTTCAAATCTCAAATTTAGTCTCTATTTCTCAATGAATAATGTCTATAAAGAAATAGGTGGCTGAAAATAGTCACACCCTTAAAGTCCAAATGGGGATACAACCCATAACAAAAAATATCATAACAAGAGAAACACACAACTAAGTAGCAAGAGTAAGAGGTGAATCTTAATCATTTGATTTGTTACATGTTGTAGTTGATAGCTAACCCAACATCTTTGAGAAATCACTTGCAACTAGAAAAACCTATTTCATTTGAAGAGAAGAAGCCATGATCAAAATCTTATGTAACTTTGAGAGATAATTGATCCAAGAAAGCATGATAGATATATTTGTTTTGAATTGATATAGTAAAATTGGATGTACGCCAATGAATACAATGAATACAATGAATTCTTATGAAAGAATACAGTTAAAATCCTAGATCTAGACTTAGGTGAGGATTCAATCAGAGCATGAAAAGCGTCTCTTATGAATTGAGGCAACATTCATGAACTATAATTAGCTCAATCTAATAATAGAAAAATGCTCCTATGTTGTGTTTATGTGTAATAAAGTAATTTAGGGGACTTAAATAATTAATAATTGATAAATTATTTACAAAGGTGATTGTCTAATTCTCCAACACCACCACCACTTAATACCAACTTAGGGAGAAGCTTAAAACCTAATGATAAATGCAATTATATATGCATACATGTATGAATGGATGCATGGATGGGTCCCAAGTACAAGGCTTGATGAGATACCTATGTACAAAAAAATGCAATATCTCATAACCATAGATAAAGAGAAAACTGCACGAGGAAAATCCTCTACAAAAGAGAGAAAACTGCACCAGGACTCCATTTGACCCCCTAGGATTTTTTTTTGTTACAAAATTACAATAGATGTTAACCCATAGGAGAGAGAAAATAAGGATATGCACCCCCCCCAATAAAGAAATCTAGGTCTTTTGCCAATGATGAAAGTCTGAAGACAAAACATGATCCACTACCTACAAACAACATTTCTCCCCTTTGAAATAGATCCACTAGTCTTTAGAGAATCCATTCTCATAAAATAGAGTAATTAAGAATCGAAATTAAAATGATGTGTATCTTTGAAAATTGATCAAATATCCACATGTCAGAATGAGATGTTGTCAATCCAGAAACCTATGAAGATTCATGGAGAACAAGATCCAAATAAAATGACAATAAATTGAAAACTGAATTTTCTACAATGAAAGAGAAGATGAATGTCATCAAGGTAATCCTCAAAATCTAGAATCCATGATTCTACAAATGAAAATAGTATGTCCGCAAGATATGAATCCCAAGTAGCTATATCTATAAGCATTGAAGATAGTGGGTCGATAATGATTATGTGGCTATTGACAAATAGAAGATGTCTTAACAATATTTTTCCAAAGCTACATTATGAGAATACACAAACAAGGATGATATAGATATGCAAGATATGAATCTCATGCCTCTATGAATAAAAGATGATGAATGTCTTGCTACATTAAATCAATGAAAGCCACAAATATGGTTATGCCAAGATGATCAATAACATTAAATGATGAATATTGGGTCTTAATTTGAGGAGTAGGAACTAGGAGATAGGTCTCTAATCCATCGAGACATGTAATACCTATGATATGCTCAAGCTCCTATAATTTATCATCATCATACGATATAATTGATCTACATCTTCAATGGGGATGACACAATTTTCTATAAGATCCATTGTAAATGGAGAAACATGAGAGTCACCATGGATCTCCCAAAGTCTAGTCTTAAGTCTAGAGAGACACATAATATGCAATCTAACACACATAGTGTCAGGATCAACATAAACAAATAACTCCTATAACATGGTCAATGGTAAGACTCCAAAATATGATCTATCTTGGTATGGATAGTTGATGTATGGGTCCATACAAATAAAGAAAAATATCAAGCCACTTGAGGTGTGTTAGGACGCCCTTTCATCAAGATTCATAACTACCATTTCCTATGATGGCAATAGAAGGGTGAATAGAAAAACCCATGATACCTCAAATGAAATAATCAAACCTTGGTAAGCTCAATGCATGTAAAATGGATCAAATAAAATATTCTCATGCAAATAGATCCTTTCCAAGTGCCTTAATTGGCTAATATGTGAAAACTAAATAAATAAATAAAATATTCTCGAGGGAGATTATAGAAAAAGTGTACGAATTGATTATGAGAGATTTAATAACCTTTCTAATACTGCAAGAATCACAAAAATTGGACGTAGTGAAAAAAATTTGAGAGCTCAAAAGTTGAAAATGAAGATTTGACTTTGATGATGAATAAAATATACCAACAGAATGATTTGATAATGAGAATTACACCATTGGAAAGTGCCTAGAACAATCTTTATGATGATATCTTTTTTTCTTTATTTTGACTATGTATGCCTAAGTTATGCCAGAAATTAAAATAGCTCATTTAGGGCAAATGGGAACTAGGAGGGCTCTAAGTGATAGTTGTACAATTGATGTAAGAATGACATCATGCTGATGTCAACTAGTAGGCAAAGAATATTTATTTTACCTGAAAAAACTCAAACCTTGAAATGCCCAAAAATTTGTAGAAATATGCCATTTTGGGGTCAAAATATTCTATGTAAGATGCCTTGTTGGTGGATGTTGGTTGGAATCTCCATGGAAGGGGGAATATTTTTTTAGAATCTTAAAAAAATTGTTGCCATGGGGAGTGTTAGTTTCCTATTTGAATGAAGAGTTGTCAATTTTTTTATGAAGGATTCTACCATTTTTTTTGAGGATTACAACACTAAGATTGTAAGATGTGTTTTTGTGGCTGCAAATGTCACTAGGTAATCAAAAGAAAAAATAGAAAGCCATGTGTAGAAAGTGGGCCTGCATTTGCTCAATGCTCTTGGATAATACCTACTAGGGTACTATAAGCACACTATCCTGTGAAATATATTTTTTTTAATTTTTAATTTTTGAAAATATATTTTTTTCTTTTTAATTTTTTTTTGGAAAACAAAATGGACTTTTAAATTTTTTTTTTTTTAGAACCTTCTACCTACATTTAAATTGAGAAAATGTTGTTTGGTGGACAAATTCTCTTTTATGATCGGTCAATTTCTTATTTTTTATTTTTTCTCATCTTTTCTAATTTGAAAATTTAGATGGAAAATCCTTATATTTTTGTTTTCTTTGAATCCAATGGTGATACCCATTTTTCTCCAAAATAAGCAATTTTCTCCCAAGGTTGGATCTCACAAAATTTGGATATTGAAGTATGGTGCTCTAATATAGTGTTAGAGTTGATAGCTAATCCCATAACTCCTAGAATCAACTTGCAACCAAAATCCTATGATATCTGAAGAGAAGAAGCCATTACTGGATGCTTATGCAACCTTGAGAGAGAATTGATATGTCGAAGCATGATAGATATGCTTGTATTTAATTGATACAATAAACCTATATAAATGAAAATGAATTCTTATAAAAGCATAATGATAAAACCCTAGATCTAAACGTAGCTAAGGATTAAATTAGAGCATGAAAAGTGTCTTCATCCTATGAATTGAGACAACATGACTTTTTATTAGATTGATCTAATATTATAAAAACATTCCTAAGTTTAGGCTATGTGTACTGTAGATGTATAAAAATGACCATATTCCTAAATGAATACTTTATGTTCATTTCTCTATTTAATTAAATCTAATTTAATTGAACCACCCACATTCTTCTATTTAAATTAAGTAAATTACTCAATTTATTTAAATTAAATTCACTAGACCTCTTTATCCAAAATTGAATAAATCATTTTATTCAATTAAATCCCTCCTATCCACTTTTAATTAAATTCAAATTTAATTAAATAGTTATCCAAAATTGAATAAATCTAATTTATTCAATTTCCCAAATTGCAACCAAATTGAATTAAATTAACTTTATTTCAATTAAATCCTATTATCTCTCCATCCACTTGAAAAATCCTACATCTCCCACTTGCCTCCTAAACCCTATTCCTAACCCCCTTCTAGACTCTTCTAATCACTTCTAAATTAGCCTAACCCATTTCCTAAATATTGTCACTTCCCTAAGCAAGGGGAAGTCACTTCTCAAACCTTCAAAGTCTTCAATAACCATTAAAGGCTCCAAGTCTCCAACAACTTTCTCTTACAAACCATTAATGGTTAACTCAACCCCATGGCATGATTAGAGACTTTCTCTAAACTCAACCTCCATGTAATCCAAGGGTCTCATCAAGCCTTCAATGCTTTGACCATGGTTATTCCTTAATCCCTTGCACAAGAGTTTATCCTTTGGGTTAAAGCTTTATCCAATGGATAATCCTAACCTAACCTTAACCCTTACCCCCTAAGGTAACCATAAGGTCTTCTCAGGCTTTTAATGTCTTCAAACCCTCACCATTTCATTGGTGAGAATTGCAAACATGGATCCCCAACTTTTAAACTCCACCCTTGATTAAATCTTTCAATCTTGGCCATCCATTGCCCTATTTTGGCTATAAATAGAGCTCTCCATCCCTCCATTTAAGGATCCAAGTCTTTAGCATCATACTTATGCTCAAATACATTCAAGCTTTCATATATCATTTATGCTCATCATTTAGTCTCTCTTTTAGATAGGAATTAGTCTAAATATGCATGTTTAGAATATTTTCTTTATCATTTAGCTCAATCATAAACTAATATATCATGCTAGGATAGTCTTGCTACTAACCTTGTCATCTTATAATCTAGTTTATTGCATTTTAAAGATCATGCATAGCTTAGGATGCATTTCATTGTAAAATCAATCAAAACATCCCTCGTTCTTGCATTTGTCATCCCTAAACCATTTTGCTCAGTGATCTGAGAGCAAAAATATCGGTTTGAGGGACATTGTGAGATAGAGAACCATAGAACCATCCTTGGGAAGTTGAGTCATCCTTTATGACTCCATAACTTGCACCAAAAGTCCTGTGGGTGTGTGAGCAAGGCTCCTTAGGCTTCATTTTTCATGTTTTAAGTTCTATTGACCCGCTTTTCCCGCATACATGTACTAAAGTAATATGAGACCTAATTAATTATTGATTGATTAGTTAATTATGAAGGTGATTATTGTATACAACTAAAAATGGTCTGAAGATAATTAATTAGATAAGAAATTATTTAATTAATCCACCTTCCCAATTTAATTCAATTCATTATAAATTTGATTAAATCCCCCATTCACCTGCTTGTTAATAAATCTAAGGATTTATTTAATAAGTTCATTTCAATAGTCCCCCATTCACCTACTTGTTAATAAATCTAAGGATTTATTTAATAAGTTCATTTCAATAGTCCCTTTGATTAATTAATCTAAATTAACTAATCCTCCCCCCATTTAATTCATTTTGTCTAATCCCCTAATTAATTAAAACAAATCAATTTATGAATTGTTGAAAGCTAATTAGCCTTTTCCTATTATTTGAATTTTTAAAATTCAAATTTCCCACATGCCTCCTAACTTCTAACCACCTAGCCTAACCACCCCCTAACCTAACCCATTCCACCTAATCCTAGGTTTAGCTAAACATATCGTCTTATACATCCTAACCTCCTTATATTAACCTCCTATGGGTTGGATATTCTCCTCTTGAGACACATGACACTTATGCCACATGCCTCCTCCCTTGGACACTTGCCCTATTGTGAGCAAGAATACTTGACACTTGTCACCACAGAGATGACAAGTGTCCCTCCCTCCAACCTCTTCTCCAACCTCCTCCAATTTGACCCTTGATATCTTCAGACTCAATCTTGATCGTTGATTCTTGCCACCTCATCCCTGGCCTTGGAAATCCTATAAATATCCCCCATTTTGGAGCAGAAAGGATCCCACCTCATCTTATATCAAGCATTGTTATTATATGCATATCATTTCTTGCATATCATTTAAGAATTATTATTATAGGCAATTGCATCTTAGATCTAGCTTAATTTGATCATCCTCTAGCTTAATTGTATCATCGTATAGCATAATCAATGCATATAATTAGCATAATTATCTTTTTGGATTAAAATAGTTTAATCATACATTCATCTAGCTTGCACCTCATATCATTTTAAATCCTCCATCTTGGTGTAGTCAAGTCACTGGGATTTCTCATCTAGATCTGAGAGAAAATCCACACTCGCATCTCTTAGGAGGTGATAGGTTTCTTTGCCATGGTTTATCTTTCATTTGATTTTAATTTTCTAACCATGCTTGTAATGATCTATTGAGTGTTTGTGTTGCAGTTGCAGGTATCCTACTTCACACACACAACAATTATCTAATTAGTCCAAAACCATACATCAACAAGGTTTAGAATATTCATAAGAAGGTCCAAATCCATCATTACCATTTATAACTCTATCATCTTGTTTATCTTCAGTAGCACCATGGATAGAAAAAAATGAATAAGCTAGTAAAGGGAAATTGATAAAACTTGGATAACCTTTATTCCCACCATAAAAAGGTCACAAGAACTAGAATTGTGGTTAGAAGGCCATGATCAAGACCATTGAGTATAATATCTTATCATAGTAGGTAGAGAGGCCTAATATTATGCTTCCTAGTTATCACAAACTAGATGCTTACATCCTCAAAAGCACTTACTATGTAGATACTAACCTCTACTAGAGGTGTGAGTTAGTGAGACATTCACATTAAAATAAGGGTCATTATTTTAGTGGCCAAGAAAAATTTGAAAGTGACCAAACTCAAGTGAAAATCTATTTTATTACACTTGAATATTCTATTCTATGATAGGATATGTTCATGAGTGCATATCTTATGTTGTCGACTAGTATGTGCCTAGCTATAACAAAGTCATATGCAATGGTGCACAATGAACATTGTAATGAGTTATGCATGGTGTCATGTGATGATATTGTATGCACACAAGGATCAATTTGTTAGAGAGCATAGAATTCATAAATATTTATAAGGCACACACAATGTTCATATATGTTTATGTAGTTGTGTTCTAATCAATTCTCACTTGTTCTTGATCATCGCATTCATAATTAAGGAGCAATTTTACTAAGGAAGTAGTTGCCTTGTTCGTCAACCAATGAGTGCATAGAATCTTAAAATTATTTTGAAAGCTTCATCACAAAATGTAGTATCTCAATATTATATAAAATATAATTTAAAAAGTCATAAAAATAAATCTTTAATTTAGTGAAGTTAGAAACTAACTCAACCATAAAATAAATTTTTATTACCTAAAACAAATCTATATTAAATACCAAAATTTTTAATCTATAATAAATTTTAAAAATACAATAGATTAACAATAATAAAAAAATGATATTATACTTATTATTTTATTATACATGACTTATTGTAAATAAAATAATTCTTAAATATTAAGAAGATTTGAAAGGTAAATAATTGAAGATTTAATTTAAAGACAATTCTAAATTAATTTCAACATTCATTTAATCTCAACATTTCTATGATATAACCAGTTGAAAGCTATGTTACTTGTTTGGCTCTAGCTCTATTGTTCGGCTAGATGCCCTATTTTACTATCTCTTTGACTAGTTTTGTTCCAAATATTGGTTTTAGATGGTTTGTGCTAGATCTCTGGATTGAGACCAGTCCCTACTGGTCCCTACTTATTCAATCAATTTTTTTTTTCTATGATATGTATAATATAACCAATAATATAACTTTTCAATTTTTTTTAAATTTTTATTGTATCATAATTAAATTAATCACAATAATTCAAATTTACAAACTAATTGTTCTTATTTAATTTCTACATTAAATATTCCAAACATTTTTATCACCCTACTTAAATCTCAACTTGCTATATGTCATCACAAATAAATTATTCATTGTTACTCAAACCCATAATCTAACAATTTTTATTTATTTACTTATATAATCTTATTGCCGAAAAGAAAATTACATCAGCTGAAAATTACCAATAAGAACAGTCCCAGCAAGTTGCTGTATACAGAATTGTCGTGGTTCAATTGACCATCTCGAAGACATTTTCAGAATTTGACTTGATTTTGCTAAGGCCAAAGCCCGTCAACAATGCTTCCATCTCAAAGAAGGAACTAAATTTGTTTATTTTTTGAAAAGCTCAACAATTCTATCATGTGTTTAATATGATAAACCAACGATTTATCAAAATGTCAATCAGACTATTAATTTAATTCAACCCACGACTAAAAAAAATCACTCTACTGATATTCCCACAACGTAATAACCTAAATATTTTCAGTTATAAATAAATAAATAACAAGAAAGGTATCTACTTTTACATTTTATAAGGATTACCTAAGATTGAGTCATGAGTCATCTGACACTGACCTCCAGAATATAGTTTTAATTTTATCGATAAAATAAAAGGAAATAAATAAATCATTTCCCCCCTTAATTCCCTACAATGGCAGTCCGCAGTGTCCTGCATGACAGTGGGGAATTCCCCACCATTATAAAATAAAAAAAATCTCTGACCAAAAATCTGCCGCACACAGCACGCGCCCCTCCCTCTAAATTCATCAATCCCTTTCACTATCCTGCCAACCTTCTCTGGACTCCAAACTCCTTTCCAATCCAATTCACACCCCAATCTATATAAAAATTCAAGCACTCGGCTAATCTCACTCACCTCCTCACTCAATCCAGAGCAGCCCCTCAAATGGCTACCATTCTCCGCCGCTCCGCCTTGTATTGTCTCTTGGGCCTCTTATTATTACAGTACATTTGCTCTGCAGCACTTGCAGACTCTACAGAAATATCCACCGCCGACGATTTGCCTTTACTTCATTACAAATCTCCACCGCCGCCACCCCACCACCGTCACCATAAATCGCCGCCGCCGCCATTACTATTCTATAGATCCCCACCACCTCCTCCATTCTTCTACACATCTCCTCCGCCGCCTCCGTTTTTCTACACGTCTCCTCTTCCGCCTGTTATTAAGTATAAATCACCACCGCCGCCAAAACACCACCACAAATCTCCTCCGCCTCCGTTCTACTACACTTCTCCGCCGCCCCCAACCCCCCAAAGTCCTCCTTATCTCTACAGATCGCCGCCACCGCCGCCGCCAAAGCATTTTCCATGCCCTCCGTATCGTTACCATTCTCCACCACCCCCATATTTTGTGCCTGCTTCTACTACCTCGAATTAAGAAGTACCCATGTTGTCTTTATTAATAACTGTAGTACTTTCCCAGTACGAGTTTGTGAGATGAATTTCTGGATTTACACTCTAGAAATATTCTGTTGTACTGAGCTCGTTTATTCCATCTCAAACAGCTCTGTGTATTGATGTACTGCATCGTTGTTCACCTATTATTATCATTATCATAATGTAGCATGCGATCAGTCTTCTTATTATGGTGAATTAAATTTTCTCTCTGCTATCATTTTGTTTGCAGTTTAGATAAATTATGATGGTTATCTAGCATATGGTGCGAACTTTTAGTTAAGTTTTTTTAATGTTTTTCTTTTTTTCTAGACGAGTTTATGTTACCCTTGCATTGTAGTGATGATAGATGATGACATGATATACTGCCGATTTTATGTTCAGATTTTATGGGTATATATAAATTTTCTGATGGGTTTCTGTTTCTGAGCACTATTGCATTTCTAGTATTTCTCAGGCCATATTTTTTGAAGTCTCTTGATGAGCAGAAACAGAAACACTGTGAGTTGAAAAAAAAGATATGTTGGATTCATCGCTTGAAAAGCAAATTTTAAAGCTGTTCTTTCTTATAGCAAAAGTTTAATACCCTTATCTGTTTTTCAATTTTCTTTTCTGTGACAATCTTTGTTGTGTAGGGACACCATATAAATTTTGACTTTCAAGTACCATAATCTTCCTTTTCATATCTAAAGTTGCAAAATGTATTTTTAAATTCTGTAAGTGGAAGACGTTTACCAAGATTTTATCTATTGACGTGACAGACAACTTGCCCAATGTTCTCACAAATACTCCTACGAGCTTAGAAGTCTGAAAGTTTGGTATGGATTGGAGAAAAGTGAATGATCCACTTACGGAAATGTTTTTTAATTATATTGGTTCTGGTTGGTTTTGCATGAAGGTCATATACAGTGAACTCGCAATGATTTATCTCGCTCGTGCTATCTCATACGTGATTTTTATAATCTCACAATAGTGCCACCTTTACTATTTTAGGGAGAGTGGGTTGGTGTAAGAGAATACTAGAGAAAAGATCATGCACAATTTTTTTTAATAATATAATTTTTTTTAATGTCAAAATGTTTACAAATCTAGAAAGAATAATTAATGATTTTTATAATGTGAAAAACAAGCATTTGATAGGTTGGAGCTAAAGAAATTAAGGTGTTCTTCTAATACAACAGGATCATTCATAATTTTCCAACCTAAAAATTGATCATTTGCCTCTATTATCAAATTTTCAATTGAAAAGGCTCAAGTTAAACTAGCTAGATTCCAACTTATCCACTCCCTATTTTAAATTACTCCTTGGTTGAAGTAGCATAAATGAAGAAGTTTTAAATAGATTGACTTGAGGGGAACCTTTCAATTTTATAGTAAATGAGCCACCTCTAGTCTTTAAAAAAGTTGTATAGTTGTAAGTTTTTGTTGAAAGTCTAGATGAACCAATGATAAAGCTTTGAGAAAGTTGGTAATATGAATGAAAGACAGTTTGGAGTCATGTTTAATTTATATTACATCATATTTTTCTAAGTTATGGTTGAGAATTCCTACATGTCTTTGAATTCCCCAATTCTAATTCTTAATAGTATCTTGTCACAAATATAATTACTAAGAAAAGAGGGTTCATTATTTAAATATATCAACTTGCTCCACTCTATTGATAGTTAGGAGAAAATCAAACCATATCTAAGTGACATTTATGTTCAAGAATGATTGCTAGGCTTTCCATATACTTTTGAATTGTCTAAAAGCTTACATTCATAATGATTCTATCTTTCCCGCCAAACTCTTTCAAAGTATTTTAGCCTTCAATGTAGGAATTTGTGTATGACGACTTTTTTTTCCCTAATTTGTACATCAAGAGATTTTAATATCCATTTTCATGTGAGGCACAACCCTTAGGTTGAGGCATTGGTTAGTCCTAACCCACCCTTTTTTTTTGGCTATATACAATGAATCCTACATGCAATAGATTAGATTTTCTTGTCATCCCTTTTTCCCCAAAACAATTATCTAATAATATTTTGAGTTAATTAGTTGTAACTAATTTTTAAGGAATCTAGTAATATGACGAGTAAACATTTTGTTGGCAATTTGAATGTGTTTAGTCATTGAAAAAAAGATGTTTAATCAAGAATAAAGATTGCATTTGAATTTATTGACGAATCAATTCCAAAAAAATAGAACTCCTATCTCAAAGTGGATGTCAAAATATCTTTAATTTTCACCATGTTTGACATATTTCTATTGTAGGATTCATGAAAATGATGGGTCTATAAAAATTTAACACAAACATAACTTTATTAAGATATAGTGAAGAACTTTTTTTTATTAGAAAAACAAATCTAAAACATATAAAGTATTGTTTAGCTCTTCTTAAGAGTTTTGAATAAATAGTACATTATTGTCAATGAAGCCTACATTAATAACCACTTCATTACTACATGGAAAAATAATGTGTACTGAATTCTAATTTTATGATGGTTTAATAAGTATCAAAGAGCATTGGTACCACTATCTTGGCTTCCCATTTTAGTGTGCGAAACTATTGGAGGGGCTAGAAGATGCCAAATTAGGAACCATTCTAGTGCCTGGCCTTTGTTTAACTTTTGAACGGTCAAGCTTTTATTGTATCAAGATCAACGATTCCCACGAGCCTGTTAGATTTTGATAGTGCCATGGAATCGTAGGAGGATGACACGTGGTGATGCCCATGAAATTGCCTAGCTTTGTTAACAAGTGAGAATTTTAACGGCTCAAATCAACTACTTTTAGATCGGATAGCTCTTGTGAGCCCAAGGGACTTGTAAAGTTCTATGGATCTGTTCAGGGTATAGAGGTTGCAGTGTAGTGTTGTAGATGTTGTTTTCTAGTTGCAGATCTTACTTGTGTCAGGCATGAGTAAATTTCCCACATTATTGTCTCTGTGTATGTATTTCCATTGTTATGAATTGAATCCTTAAGGAAGATGAAATTTGTCAATTTCAAGGAGATTGTGTGATTGTCTATAGGTATCCTTCAATGAAGGTTTTAAACTCTCTAATCAGTCAGGAATAATGGAATGTGTCCCAGATCTGATAATGGAATGACTCACGGACCTCACGAATCAGTCATGAATAATGGAATGACTCATAGACATCAAACATACCTCTGGAAATGATCGACACCATTTTCGGATCATCAGACTGAGTTTTGCAATTTTCAAGCACTTACGCCACATTTTCGCATTTAATCGCGAAGATGTAATTTTCAAACCAATCAAAACACCTTTCTGGACCTTGCCATCTGACAGGCGTGTACTCTAATATACAAGCATGAACTCTACCAAACGGTTTCTCAAAATGAATCTCGAGCAAAGAAATATTAATTGTCGAAAATGACCAACTGGCTTTGTCGACACTGCGGACCTGATGAAATCAATGCTCAGGCAACTCATGATGCCTTTCTTAAAAATATCAAATGACCTTCGTAGACCCTCAAATCTGAGACATAGGTACCTTGAAGTACATATCAAAACTTAGAATTCTCAGTTTGACCAAAAGTCTGATTGGGTGCAAATGGTGTGCTCATGAAAATAGCCACAATCTACTGATATAGCAATGAAAGTACGTAGCACTGAAATAGATGGCTCAAGAAACCCTTCTGAAAACCGATCAAACGGATTGGTAGGAGCTTGAAAATTGAAACATAGCTCGCCATTTATACCAACAACAGCCTGAAACAAACATTCTAACATGACATTCACTGAGGCCACTTTTACACTAATGCAAAACAGGGCTCCGACTAGGTCCTGAAATAGGGACTTGTCAAAACATACAAACTGCAAATAGATCGAGCTTTGAAAACCGAGCAAATGGATTCATAAGGACTTGAAAATTTGCAAGCTAACTCACATTTGTGCATAGAATTTAATCCATTTTGAATTTCTTCATGATGATCAACAGGGAAAAATATATAAACACCCAAAGTAGGCTACTCAATAAAATCTGCATTTGTGCCTAAAATGCACTTTCAGCTCACCCCTCGAAATGGGTACTTGATAAACTGATCCAAACTGAATTTTGAAAGTTGCAACACATTGCATAGGCCAAATGAAAGGTATAGGACACACTTCCCAAGCCTTACCCTTCGAAGATCAACTGGCTCCATTTTGCCCTCTCTCTAACTAGGCCATTCAAATTGACTCATTTTCTGATCATTTGGAGATGCAGAGCAAAATTTTGAAAATGGGCCTCTAAACTTGACTCAAATTTAATGAGTTCCAACAATGGCTCTGACTGGGGATGGTTGATTGCAAGATCAAGACAAGAATCTAGAATCAATGGTTAAGCAGACCACCCAAAAACAGACCACTCACTTCTCTTCTCTTCTCAAAAACAGGGCATCCTTATTATACCCAAACAGCAGGGTACTTTATTGAAAACCACACAACTGAAGCAAAGCGACTATACAATATATACAAACATACTTACAACTGATCATAAGCTGCTCCACTCTCCTCAGCATTTAGCTCTGTCAAAAATCTGATTCTCATCACTTGATATCATGATCCAAACAAAGGCACCTTCCAATAACAACTGAGCATAATCCCTATAATCAACCCCTTTTGTCTCATTACTGTAACAACTGGTGTACACACCTCTTGTCTAATTCTAAACTTTATAATCACACACTACTTCAACAAAAATAAAACCATGAGACAAATCACTATAGAGGCCTTCCCACAAGTTGCAATACACTTCACTATCCCAATCAATTCTATCCTTTGCAAAGGCATCATCATGCTGAACTTCAAAAATAAAACATTCATTCTCAACACTGTAATTTTCATCAGCACATGCCTTATTACCATTTAAGCTCATAGAATGAGGGGCATTACTATCCAAATGATACAAACAAGGAACATAAATATCACAATCCAGATGTGATACTCCACTATGCTGATCACATTCTATACTATCCTTGTTCATCCAACTCAATACATTCGCATCCTCAATATCCCATTCATGGAAAAGAATGCATACCTATGGCTGAAACAAATCCTTAGCTAAGTCTTTCTCATTCAGACTTATATCCATCTGAAAAACTTCCATTTGTGGTTTGAAGTAGTCATCACATAACCCATGCCTCGTATCTTCATCATGAAGTAAAATTTTGCAACACATGCTACTGCTGTTCGGAACTTCATCAGCATTAAAAACTTGTTCAACACAAGGGGAAACTTCAGCATTTTCCATAATGAAATCAGTACCATGAACATTAATATCAAAGACAAAGAACTCCATATCCGGTTCAAGCATACTATCAACATTCACATTCTCTTCATGGTACTCCAAATTTTGAAATCATTCAAATGCGGGTTCATTTAAATCTGAAAATAAAACATTATCCGCACTGTCACATATATTTTTATCTTAAAAAATACTTTCGTTTTCAGATTCATGACTGAAGTATATAACTTGGTCTCCTCTTATATCATCTTCACACAATAAATAATAAGAATTCTCATAACCATCATCAGCTGCATGACTGACATTCATTTGCTGATCATAAAAAGATGAATAACTCATGCCAAGATCACTCTCATTCTGAAGATGATCTTCATTGTTCATTTGTATACCTTCAAGGTGCTGAAAATCAAACTCAATGTCATCATAATCAGCAGCACCACTCCATTTTGAAACACATTCATCACTGGGTATACTTGCACTGAAAACACTATCGGCATCATCCACAATTTCATTTTCAGCTTTATCAGACTTAATCAAAATCTGATTTACATCATATTGCACATCTTCACTTGCATAATCAACAACATTTGGTGATCCTTCAGTATTTGGTATTGCAACATCAAACAAATCAGAAGTATGTACAGACTGATGGTTATCATCTTCATTAATTTCATTTTCATTATCCTTGGGAGATGCATGATTCACTTGATAATTTGCAGTCACATAATCAGAATAACCGACATACAAATCAAATGGTACATATCCTTTATACAAATCTACCTCTATATCAGTATTATCATAACATTTCCCATTGATCATTCCATCATTACTGTGAGAGACAACCGACATTAACAACAAAGATTCTTGACTCTCATTTAAATCTAAATCACATCCATAAGCAAAACCATCTGGAAAAGTAGAGCTTGACATGTTTTGACATGGAATGATTTGTTCAGCTTCACATGGTATTTCACTATTGAAGGTGTTTTGGCAAGAAACAACAACAGATACTACTCTCTTTGAGATCCCAAATTTTAAATTATTTTCAATATCCCTAGCTGTGTTAAAGGCTTCATACAAAGTTTTGGGTTCTTTGTTTCTCAATAGGAAACCCATCTTCTTACCAAAAGCACTCATATAAATATCCAGACATACTTTATCATCAAACTTATACTTCCTGGAAATTTTAGACAATGTTTGTGAAAACCTGATATTAAATGTTGGTACCAATTCATCTTCCCTGATTTGTATGTACGTGAACTCTTTCAGCAAATCACAATCACTCACTTTTTCATCAAATTGGTCTATGAAATCTGAAATCAATTCCTCCCATGAGGAAATACAATCTGCCGGCAAAAAGGAAAACCAATATCTTGCATCTTCTTTCAGTGATTGAACAAACAACTTCATACACGCGTCTTCTTGACAAATTTCAAACTCTCCCATCAAATTTGAAAATCTTTTCACATGTTGACATGCTGATTCTAATTTCTTCCCACTGAATATTGCCAAATATTTTCTAATTTCTATGGGTATGGGATTTGGGCAACCCAGAATATCTTCAAAATTTAGAGCAACATAATGGTTCATACTGAAACCTTTCCTATTACATGGTTGTTCTAGTTTACTGGACATGGTCATATATGGCAATACACAAGGCTGAAAAACTTCACTACTCATTTCTTCTTACTCCTACAAATGATTATACAACCTTGGATAAAAGAATGAAACACTTCAAGCACATATCCTATTCAAATCTTTTCATAACATTGCTTGACATAAAGTTTTCCAAATTTGCATACTACGGAAGAACATATACACTGGACATTTCAACAGAATGGATATGCAAATTAATTTGTGATCCCTCTTTTTTCCCTCTTTACTGCTACTGTTCACTTAATGGGAAAATTATTTTACTCATTCAAAATTTCAGAACAAACATCTTGCATTGAAACTTCTGAAAATACCTAGGTGTTTGCAACTGTAAGACTTCTCTATCTGAAGATCAACTTCACATTTCAGCACTGTCTTTTACCTCAGAGTCGCCACCTCTTGCATAGAGGACATTTTGAACAACAAAATACCATTCAACACAAATTTAAATTCTCTACTGTCTCCTTCAATCTCGCTGCAACCAACACTCTTCCAGGCTATTTAACACATATGGATTTGGGAAATCAACACCAAATCTATGTGTATCTTTCTACTGCATTTTATATCAAACTTTTATGATGAAGAATTTATCTGTAAATCTGCATTAGCAGTGATAACTCGTATCTCTGCACTATACATCGAACCATAAAAACCTTATGCAATACTAATTGCAACGACATTAAACACTGGTATGAACCACAAAGTCGCCACCCAATAAGGAATTGGGGGAAAATTTGCATACAGCTGCAAGGACTTGCTCACAACTCAACAACATAAATTCACTATTACTCTTTTATAAAATATGACTTGACAAACATATCATTCTATAGATCTTGAATAAGGAACATTCTCTTCACCATAAAACCACTTTCAAACTCTGTGCATACATAATGGACTGACTAACTGGATGAAATTAGGCAATTTCTATTCAGCTTCCCCAACAAAGTTGCCATTTTTGTTGTTCACCAAAAGTGATTAACCCAAGATCACCTTCAAATCAATCTATGAGAAAGCCAATCTCAATCAATGAAACACTTCAGGGCTGGGACAACATAACATAGGATCCTAAATGATCCTCCTACACTTCAGGTTTTGCTAGACCTAGGGGGGGACACCCTTTTGATGCACTGAATCAAACTCGTTTACTCACCATGACAACATCAATGAAGTAGATGAACCATTCCACAAACTCAACAAATTAGATAACACATACAGATTGGCTAGATCTTGTACAAATAATGGGTGAAACGGAGCTTGGGAAGGATAGAACACAAACCCTTAAACATTAAGGGAAATATATTTGTCTTTGGTTTGTACAAATCTGAAACTATCCCCAAATCTGCAAGACCAGTGCCTTGTTCATTGGGCAACAAAGTCACATAAAGAATTGCAAAAGTGTATCCTAGTCACAAATTGGTTTTCCTTAAACAATATTCCTGTGTTAACACCTTATACTAATGTATTACTCAATTCCATTCACAAAATTATCAGATCTAGGACACATTCCATTATTCATGACTGATTAGAGAGTTTAAAACCTTCATTGAAGGATACCTATAGACAATCACACAATCTCCTTGAAATTGACAAATTTCATCCTCCTTAAGGATTCAATTCATAACAATGGAAATACATACATAGAGACAATAATGTGGGAAATTTACTCATGCCTGACACAAGTAAGATCTGCAACTAGAAAACAACATCTACAACACTGCACTGCAACCTCTATACCCTGAACAGATCCATAGAACTTTACAAGTTTGGGTCAAGAAATTCAAAAATGGAAGCCATGAAAACTGGAGCACTTCCTCCAAAATTCTGGAACCCTTGCAATGAGAAGAAAATTGGAATAAGAAGGTGAGGGAAAAACATTAGATCTGCAACCGAAATTGCCAAGTGTCTCCTTTTCCAACTGAATTTGAATTCCTTCATCTTTCCCATGGAAAATACTCTCAAAATATCCCAAATTGGTTCAAATTAATTGCATGATTGGATTCCTTATCCCGAGAGATTTCTGGTGATATATGATACTTGCCATTTTGGGCAAAAATAACCCTCTGAGCAAATTAATCTTGAATGTGGAACCATCATTTAATTTTTTTGAATTTCTCTATAGTTTCAACTATATATTTAATCTGATTTTAACTTTGATATTTGGCCTAATTTTGCCTTGACGCCCTGTCACATGGCAACCTCTGATTCGCTGATGGGATCCACTGGGTGCCACCTCAGATGACACCTCATCAATCTGCCACCTCACTGCCTCGTCACTGCCACTTGTCTACTTGCTTGTCGCCATGTCATCACCACCTTAGTGACACCTCAACGAGACCTGCAAGCTGTCTTTCCACCTGGACCCGCCACCTATCTTTCGCCATTTCGCAATGCCTAACGAGCTTTCATCTTCAAGTCACGAGGTCACGCGAGCTGTTGGATCACCTTGAACCTACTCACTCATTAACACTTCGCCATCCTAAGCTTTTTGCCATTTCACAGAGCTTAACTTGCGAGCATCTCCCCTTCGCGAAGTCGCGACAACCGTTAGATCTCCTGAACTTGCATGGTCTTTAACTCCTTTCGCTGTTTTGCAAACCTTAACCGGCGAGCATCTTTGGCTTGCAAATCCACGTGCTTCGTCGATCTCCTTGGAACATGCTCAGACTTTAAACCACCCTTTCTCTGTAAAACTCACCTGCCTTGGGATCCATGCTTGCGTGGGGTCCACTTGTCACCACCTGTCAGCCTCCTTGGTCGCCTCGGGAAGTGCACCCACATGCGTGGGGTCCGCTTGGGCGCCCAACCGACACCATTTGTCAAAATCCTCAAGCTTTCGACACTTTACTTATGTGGAGATTTGCATATAAATATCAAAAAATTATATTCCCCAGCCAATGTGGGATAAAGCCTTTTAGCCTGAAACTGCATGTTGAAGGCTTCTTCTGAGTTTTAATGGAGCCAATGGATTTTCTTGAGCTTTCAATCCCTTGGCGTTTATTTCCTTTCCCATATGCCACACGTGATGAAGGAGGATCTGCACCTTGCTTGCATTTGTTGAAGACTTCTTTTGCTGAAAGCTTCTTTGTTTTCAAACTCCACATTTTCCTTTGTGCATTGCAGAAAACTCACCCAAGCTCCTCCTTTATCATGCTCATGGTAGAGAGTGCTAGCTTGGATGCCTATTTTATTGGTTTTGAAAAATTTATATAACCCCCAAACATGTTGCATGGGAGGAGATATGGCATTCAACCTGCCAATGGCCTTTGCTCCATGTTTTTTAAATGCCCTTCCATAGTCCAAGCAGCAAGGAAAGATGCTGGCAGAGGTCATGGATTTGGGCTTGCACTTGCTGATTGCAGTTGCTTGGAATTTGTTTAATCTTTAATGTGCCACGCACAGCAGGGAAGATGCTAAGTTTCGATGCCTTTATCCTTCCACCATGCATAGGCTATTACTATTGTTTGCATTAGCTATGAGGCTTCCAGATTCCCTCTCCTCCACCATCCACACAGGGACTTCAACTCTGTTAATTGTATTTTTAACAGTTTTAAAAAAAACCACATTGGACAAGGGAGGAGGCACGAGCTGCTAGCATTTTCATTTGAAACTTTAATGCTTTGCCACCCAGACTATCACGCAGGGCAGGGGCTGCATTGGTGTTGGCTTGGAGGCTTCAAAACAACCCTCCAAACTCCATGACAGAGAGGGGGAAAACTTAATGTTGCATTTGCTATTGGTTTTAAGGTCTTATTGCCTTTTACCACGCGGGAGGGGAGAGCACGTGAGGGGGTTTGAATGGCATTGAATTTTCCATTTGTTGAAAGTCTATAAAAAGTGCCATTCCATTCATCATGCCACACTCCAATGGGTTTGGCTTAATGCCTGCCAATTTCATTGCTTGAAATTTATAAAAACCTCTCAAAACCATGATTAATGCATAGGAAGATGTTAGCTGACATTTCACATGCCAATTATATTTGCTGAATGATCAATCCTCTCTCCATTCCACACCATCTCCCAAATACATTTGCATTTTTTTTAAAATCTCTTCTTTGTCGCTGAAGGAGGATTTGACATTAAAATCGCCAATCTGAAATTGCCTGGAGGTCTACAGTCTTTTCAACTCTTGTGACATGTCTCATGATTATAATCCATATTTAAATATATTCTTTTAGTGAACCAAGTCGCCAATAAAATTAATGCATGAGCATGAGCCAGGTCGGGCCCCAAGGTGGGTCCGACTTAAAATTTTTTTGTTTTCATTCAATTGACCTTTAAAATGACTCACAGACCTCAAACATACCTCTGGAAATGATCGACACCATTTTCGGATCATTAGACTGAGTTTTGCAATTTTCAGGCACTTATGCCACATTTTCGCATTTAATCGCAAAGACGTAATTTTCAAACCAATCAAAACACCTTTCTGGACCTCGCCATCTGACAGGCGCATACTCTGATATACAAGCATGAACTCTACCAAATTATTTCTCAAGACAAATCCCGAGCAAAGAGATATTAATTGTTGAAAATGACCAACTGGCTTTGTTGATACTGCGGACCTGATGAAATCAATGCTTAGGCAACTCATGATGCCTTTCTTAAAAATATCAAACGACCTCCATAGAACCTCAAATCTGAGACATAGGTACCTTGAAGTACATATCAAAACTTAGAATTCTCAGTTCCATCAAAAGTCTGATTGGGTGCAAATGGTGCGCTCATGAAAATAGCCACAATCTACTGATATAGCAATGAAAGTACGCACCACTGAAATAGATGGCTCAAGAAACCCTTCTGAAAACCGATCAAACGGATTGGTAGGAGCTTGAAAATTGAAACATAGCTCTCCATTTATACCAACAACAACCTGGAATAAACATTCTGACATGAAATTCACTGAGGCCACTTTTACACTTATGCAAAATAGGGCTCCGACTAGGTTCCGAAACAGGGACTTGTTGAAACATACAGACTGCAAACAGATCGAGCTTTGAAAACTGAGTAAATGGATTCATAAGGACTTAAAAATTTGCAAGATAACTCACATTTGTGCATAGAATTTAATCCATTTTTAATTTATTCATGACAATCAACAGGGCAAAATATATAAACACCCAAAGTAGGCTACTCAATAAAATTTGCATTTGTGCCTAAAATGCACTTTCAACTCACCCCTCGAAATGGGTACCTGATAAACTGATCCAAAATGAAATTTGAAATTTGCAACACACTGCATAGGCCAAATGAAAGGTATAGGACACAATTCCCAAGCCTTACCCTTCGAAGATCAACTGGCTCCATTTTGCCCTCTCTCTAACTAGGCCATTCAAACTAATTTTCTGATCATTTGGAGATGCAGAGCAAAATTTAGAAAACGGGCCTCTAAAATTGACTCAAATTTAATGATTCCCAACAGATTCCTCATAAATTTCCACCTTCAACTCCACATAATTATGCATCATGGAAAATTAAATTATAGAGCAAATTAATGGAAAAAGGTCTCACGCATTACATAGATGGAACTATAGCAACACCACTTGATCCTAAGGCTGATCCTAATGCTTAGTTAGAATGGCTCATTAAGAATTGCATGGCTCTTGTAACTTTGCATGAGTATGTATCATATGACCTCATTTTTCACATTGAGAAGTGTACTACAATCAAAGAGGCTTGGGATATGTTTCAGAAATTGTATGGTCAAGTTGATGAAATCAGAGGTTACAAGATTGACAATGAGATCACCAACTTGGATCCCAAGAGTTTTGATACAATCCAAGATCATGTCACCAAAGCAAATGAGCTAAGAGAAAAGCTTAAGGATTGTGGAATTGACAAAAAGGATGCTCAGTTGATATTCAACTTGTTGGACAAGCTTGCACTAGAATATGTAACATTTGTGTCTAGCTTCCAAACTCATCGTTTGACAGTGGGGAGTTCCTATATTATGCCTTCATTTGATACTTTCATAGAAATGTTGATATTGGAACAATATAAGTTGTTGAACATGGGGCTCCTCAAGTTTTCCAAGTCCAAAGCTTTGGTGGCTAATCAAGGGAGTCAAGGGAGTCAAGGCAAAGATTCCAACAAGAAGAAGAAGCAATCTAAGTCAAAGCCACAATAGGAAAAAGGACAATAATCCTCTCCATCACAAGGCGATTTTTCATCCTCTTCCAAGAAGGGGACTCCAACTAAGAAGGATAAACCAACTTGTGCATATTGCAAGAAGTATAGTCATGATGAGCATCGATGCCACACCAAGCAAGTTGATGAGTTGACAACTCTTCTTAAGAAAAACAACATCAACTTGCCATCCACCTACACAAATAAGGATTCATTTCCTTCCTCTTCCTCACAGTCTAAGGGAAAAGGGAAAGCATTTGTGGCTACAATAGGTTCTTCACAGTAGTGGATACTTGACTCGGGTGCCTCATATCACATGGGTTCTACAAAGGAGCAGTTTTCTTCATTGGAGCCATCTAAGGTGCCTCACATTTACATAGGCGATGATACACAAGTAGAGGTTGAAGGGAAAGGTTCAGTTGACATGGATGATGGAACATTTGAGAATGTTATTTATGTTCCTAAATTTTCTACCAACCTTCTCTCTATGCACCAGATCACTCACTGTGGGAATGGGAAAAAGGTTGAGTTTACACCTGATTCAGTTGTGGTAAAGGAACTTGATGATGATGCCTTGGTAGTAGTGGGACAAGTCAATGACAACTCAGGGATTTATTAATTCTCCCACTTTGTTCCAAGATCTCCTTCTAGGGCCTTGCTTACTCATTCAAATTCAAAAATTAAGTTATGGCATGAGTGGTTTGGTCACCTCAACTACCACTATCTTCAACAACTCAACACTAAATACATGGTCTTTCAGAGGGTGTATGTGCAGGTTGTTCCATGGGCAAGCATCTCGAGGAGAAGTTTGATAAGGGGAAAGATTGGAGAGCTTTGGAAGTTCTTCAACTTGTTCACAACAATGTAGCAGGTCAATTTTTAGCACCTTCATTTAGAAAGGCCTGATATGTCCTCACCTTCATTGACGACTACTCCCACTTTACTTGGGTCTACTTTCTCATTCATAAGAGTGAA
Organism: Cryptomeria japonica; assembly: GCF_030272615.1. Taxonomy (NCBI): domain Eukaryota; kingdom Viridiplantae; phylum Streptophyta; class Pinopsida; order Cupressales; family Cupressaceae; genus Cryptomeria; species Cryptomeria japonica. Next base: position 31,131,623 of record NC_081413.1, read on the forward strand.
GTATTTGATAGATTTCAGGATTTCAAGACTCGTGTGGAGAAGCAATCTAGGACAGTGGTCAAGATTCTTCGTACAGATAATGGAAGGGAATATGTGAACAAAAGACTTGAGGATTTTTGTACATTTGAGGGGATTGATCTTCAACATTATGTTGCATACACTCCACAATAGAACAGAGTTGTAGAGCGCAAGAATCAGACTCTCAAAGAAATGGCTAGCTGTATGATACATGCACATTCTCTTAATCCCGCCTTTTGGGCAGAGGCTATCAGTTGCACCACACACATCCAGAATCGCATTCCTCATAAATCTTTGCAAGGTATTACTCCTTTTGAAGCTTGGGCTGGTAGGAAACTGATGAATACTAAGAGGGGGGGTGAATTAGTATGCCAAAAATCTCTGTACTTAAACACTTAAATAGTTTGAAGATAAACCGATAAAACAGTCTAATAGACAGATTGGTTATCACACATGCAAACCAAAATGCGAATAAAGCATTCACCCACAAAAGCAATACAACCATAACACAAGATATTTGACATGGAAACCCAACTGGGAAAAACCACGGTGAAATGGAACTCACAAGTCACTATCTGCAGAATAGAAACCAGATCGATTAAGGTCAGACCGGTTAAGGTCTTACAATGTTCTTCACCAGAATAGATCCTATTAGGAATCTCAGTCTCTGTTAAGAGATAAGTCCGATTAAGGACTACCTTGTTAGAGGATTTTAGATTCATGGAAGTGAACCACCTTGTTAGAGGATTTTACAAAGGCTTTGAGGCCTACCTTGTTAAGGGCTACATACTTGTCAAAGATGTGAGTAATCAATAAGTGTTTGATCTATCTAATAGCACAAACTGCTTGGTTAGATCCAATATTGCTCACAGTTAAAACATTCCAGCATTACTTCAGTCTTCTCTAACTCTCTCTCTCAGTTACAGCTTGATCTTCTCAGGTAAGATCATTCTTACAACAAGTCAACATCCACCTTAAACCCTAGCACGACATTAACCCTTTCAGCAACAGCAACAACAAATTAAAACCCTAATCATGATGTCCTTTTAAAGGAATCTGATTTCATGTCGGTCCAATAGGATTACATTACAATTTCGTAGGTTCAATGAATCTAGACATACTCAGTAACATGACACAAAAAACACCGTCAATGTGTCAGTACCATTAAACAATCGGTGGGTTGGTAACTCATCACAGAGTATTACCGGTTCATACAAAATACCGGTTGCCAGTTTGACAAAAATGAAGACTGGTAAGAATGTATTGTGCCGCTTTGCTCCCTTGAACCGCTTGAGATCTACGAACCGCTTGGGGTCGATATGCCGCTTCAGACCGGGAAACACGTTCTGCAAAATCACCAATTGTCTAAAGACTAGAATACAACATACCAGTTGGAACAAATACCGGTTGAGCTCTAGCTCATACAAATAAAGGGGCTCTCAATACAAGTGTGTGTCCATCAATGAAAATCACAACATAAACATCAAAAATGCCAACAATCTCCCCCTTTGGCATTGATGGCAACACTTAGGAAAATAAAATTTTGACATCTAAGTGTTTTACAACAAAAACTTGCTATTAACAAAATTGCTCCCCCTAAGCATATACACTATCCCTTAATCAACACAATGCATAGCAATTTTGCATACAGAGCATAATCATCAGAGCATATAGCATATATCAAAACATATATCAAAATTTCAAAAACAACTTCTCCCTATTCAAAATAGATAGAGCACTTCTCCCCCTGTACCATAAGATTAAAATTTTCAAAACCAAAAACAGATACTTCTCCCCCTTTGCCAACAATGATAAAGTTCCGCTGAACAACCCTGTTTCCATATATATATATATATAAGTTTATGACAATAATGAATAATACTTGTCAAAAACCGATTTATAGTCCTACAAAAATTATTTCATGGATAGCGACCAGGATTCAAGTAAGGAGGTGGCCACTTCTTTTTCTGTTTGCATCTGGTATACCTGTTCCTCCATGGCATCAACCGTGCTCAGCTCCTGCATGACTGTCAAGGCATCCAGGTTCAGATAACACTTCTGAAGAATTTACAGACGTGGAAGTAAAACCAGTTGTAGCTCCTACAAATCTTTAGATTGTGTACTGATCTCTTGCTCTATTTTGGCTGACTAGATCTGGAACCGGTGAACGGTTTGCCCATATGTTGCAAAGGAATCATAAGGTGTCTTAAATGTGCCCAAGTAGGACTGTAAGTCCATTTGAAGCTTTTGCTTCTTGGCTAGCACATCATCGCAGAACAGATGAGGTTGACAGATTTTGCTTGGTAGCAAGTTTCCCTCATCCAAGGCATTCCTTATGTCGTTTTGGTCTTTCAGCAGTTCAGACCGAAGCTCATTCATCTTTTTCACTAGAGCAATGTTAAGAGCCTTTTGGTGCTCTTTCTTGACATTGGCCTCAGTGGCTTCTTCCAGGCTCTGCACCTGATCATCCACTATAGTACATAGTAGTTTAAGCTGTGCTAGTGATGATTCAGTGTCAGAAAGATTGGTACAGGGGATTAAACTGGTAAGGGTGTCTACAGCCGCTTGAATTATGTCTTGTTCCTTTTTCCTGTGAATAATCTTAAGGCGCTCTTGAGCAACCTTGATGATTTTCATAAGCTCTGACTCACTTGCAGATTGTAGATCGATAGGACTGGAGATATCAGCCGGTTTGGCTTGACTCCCGGTTGCCTTTGGAGTCTCCATCTGAGTGCTCTCCATTGCTTTCGCTGCCTTGTCTGCTTCTGCCTTCTTCCTTTTCTCTGCTTCTTTCTTCTATTCTTGTTCCCTGTCTTCCTTTTCTTTCATTTTCCTATCTTCTTCTTTCCTCTTTTCCTCTTCTTTCTCTTTTTCTTCCTTCTTCTTCTTTTCTTCTTCTTCCTTCTTTTTCTTCTCTTCCTCTTCCTTCTTCCTCTTTTCTTCTTCTTCCGTCTTTTTCTTCTCTTCCTCTTCCTTCTTCTTCTTTTCTTCCTCTTCCTTCTTCCTCTTTTCTTCTTCTTCCATCTTCTTCTTTTCTTCCTCTTCTTTCTTCCTCTTTTCTTCCTTATCCTCTTCTTCTTTCTTCTTCCTTTCTTCTTCTTGCTTCTTCTTCTCTTCATCTTTTCGTTTCTCCTCTTCCTCTTTTCTCTTTTTCTCGTCTTCATTCCTCTTCTTCTCCTCTTCCTTTTCTTGAGCCGCTTCCTGTGTGTCCTTAGCTTGCTCACCACCCTGTTCGGCTTGTTCCCCTTGTTCAGTTCCCTCAAAAGGTATGTCCTGAGTGACATCTTCAACATCCAGGGCATCGACATCAATAGTGTTGATTGGTTCTTCAACCAGGTTTCCTTCCTCATCAAAGACTTCATCTGATTTGGAAATAGCCGGTTCTTTTTCCGCTTGGAGGTTGGCCATTTTTGCTTTGTGAGCTAGAACAACATGATTCATATGCTGATGAGTGTCTTTTTCAACATCATCAATTCTTCCCTCCAACAGCCAGTGTCTTCTTCTCCTTGTGAAGAAGAGACCTTTATTTTGATCCAGGACATCAAATAATTCTGAATTTGAGAGGTCGGGAAAGTACCGTGAAAAGACTTTCTCCCTAATCTCTTGTTCTTTTTCAATGGCAATGCACCATTTATTATCTAATGCTTTAAATAAAGAATCCGGTGTCTGAGGTTTAATCTCTGATGGCGACCGGTCATTTTTACACAAATAAATGATGATTTCCTGTAATACTTCTTCCTTTTCCTCATCACTAAAATCATCATAATAATCTATTAAATCATGAAGTAATTTTCTCCTAATATTCTTAACGCCCTTTGAAAGTGTGTCAAAGGTTTGTATGAGGAGATGTCAATATTTACTGGTGCGGATGCTGCTGGTTCATTCTTCTTCATTTTCTTTGTCTGTCTAGCCTTCTTTGGCTTTTCATCAGACTCGGTCTCTTTAGAGTCTGGTTCATTTGTCTTCATCTTCCTTTTTCTTTCAAAGACTTTTGCTGGTGTTACCTCTAGTTTCTTCTTTGCCGGTGGCCACTTGGTCACTCTTGGAGTTGCAGTGGTAGCCGGTGCCGATGCTGCAAGCACTACCTTGGCTTTCTTTGCTACCGGTTCTTTTCCTTTCTTAACAGATGGTTCTTTAGCTGGTGCAATCCTCTCCAAGTAGGTTCTGGTCCTTTTAGCCTTTGGATCAGGAGGCAAGGAAATAAGGGTTGAGGCATACCCTTCCAGCATGTCATACATAACTTCATAGCCCATTGGCTCCACTTCCTCCATTCTAGGCTCAACAGCCTCCATTAAGCATTTGTCCACCTGAATGGTGAAACAGATGTCATCTTCATATTTCTTTACTATATCACCTGAGATTCTTACCCTTTGGCTCATCTTTCTTCTGAACTCATCAAAATATTTGTTCAGTACTTCAGGGTAACTGGTTCCAATGGCTTGTATGCTTTCCTTAATCTGCTTGGTTACCGGTTGGTCAGGAGACCACTGGACATCTCCTACACCAGGAAAGTAGCCTTGGAAATAGAAGAACAACCCTATCAGTAGTTGTCCAAACTTAAACCTTAGTGCATTGTCCTATTTGATCACCTTTAGATTTAACAGGAGTTGCCTCTACATACCGGTGCATAAGTCAAAAGATGCATCCTCTTTAATCATCTGGTAGGTGGCATTTACCGCTGTAGCAGATACAAAATTAATCCTGTTGGCTGAAAATGTTCTGTAGCCTATCACCATGCAGGCATATTTCACCAAATCATCCTTGATAGGATTAACTGTCATACCCTGTGAGTCACTTGTTGAACTGATGAGCTTGGCCATTTCGGTTTTGCTTACCGTTCTTAGGGTTGGCACTTCCCCTATGTTGCAAAAACCAGTGACTGCATGAATTGCTTGAGGTGTGATATCATGCATCCTCTCCAGGTACATCTTGTCACCATGGACTCTGCTCAAGATGATCCTGATGTGATCCTCCATGAAGTCTTCCAGAAAATATACTGCATTATGGAGTTTCTTCTTCTCTAAGATACTAAACTCTGGTTTGATCTTTTTGTCCTTGCCGCAAAATAAACCTAACTGGATGTGAATAGCTAAAGACCCTAGGTCTTCTATTTTGCAGTCAATATAATAAGAAATTCCTTCTTCAACCATGACTCCAGCTGGAACTTGTGATAAGGCACTATATTTGGACTTCCTCTGAATAAAACTTTCCGACTTAATGGATGTACTAGAACTGGTATGAGATGCGGAAGCCATTGTTGAGTATTTTCAAGAACACGAAAAATACCTTTACAACACGAATTTAGGGCTTCTCGATTCTGCTTCACTTCACTCTTCGTCGATTGCCAAATCACTGCTTTGAGTTCTCCACGACCGCTTGCAAACTGGATTTGAATCTCCTTCAAGATTTATCAATTTCTTCAAATCTTAGCTCAAATCACCTTATCTTCGCTTCTGCACTTGAAAACTTTTCTTTGCTCGAAAACATATAGTGAAAAATGATTTGAAATATGCTTTTATACATGACTCTCACCTACCACCATTAATGCTCCTCTATTAGGGCGAAAACCCTAATTTGCCTCCTTTACCATTTCCGGTCTTCTGCCAAGCGATAGGTATCACGTACCGGTTAAGGTCTTTTATCGGTGTAACCGGGGGTTCACAATCATTTCACCATTTGCTCCCCCTAAACCTCTTTCGAGCTTAGTTTGCCGGTTGCGATATTTCCACACTAGGTGCAGAAACCGGTTCCTCTTCCAACATTGTTGGTTTCTTCCTCCAGGTTTTGTTCATGTCTGCTTGAACTTTTTCAACATCAACTTCTCCTTTCTAAGTGACTGGTATATCATTAGATATACTCTTTCTACTTCTGCAGAATCTTGCAATGTGACCCGGTTTGTTTCAATGATAGCAAACCAATCCAGGTGCTCTCCAAGGTCCATTGTTCATATTTCCATTCTTCCTTCTACATGTAGCCACAGTGTGTCCATGTCCATGACAAATCCAACAATTTGCTCTCCATCCGGTTGCCGGTTGATAAGCATTGTTGCTTGACTGATAATTGTAGGGATTGAACCAGTTGGGGTTTAAGTTTGCAAAAGATTCCAGACCAGCTCCTTGGATCCTCTGAGGATATCTTCCGGTATTGTTCATGACAGACCTGCATTCAGATGCTCTATGCCCAAACTTGTTGCATGCATAACAATGACCATTGAACTTATTGGATCTAGGTACATTGCTGATGAAATATGGAAAATTATTGTAGGCTTTGCTCCTACATACATTGGCAGTGTGTCCTTCTTTAAGACAATTAAAGCAAATAGGTTTGAATTTTTGCTTACCTTTTCGTTTGAGTGCCAGTTGCTTCTTTGATGCTTCAACATTTGTTCCTGAGGATTCTCCTTCCTCATGTCCAGAGAAACCAAGACCATTGGTATTCTTTTCCGGTCTAGATGACTCAAGCTTTTGCTCTAGCTTGATAGTACTTTTGCCAAACTTAGCAAGTATTTCCTTTGACTCAGAGAGTTCTTTGGAAATAGCAGTATTTGTCTCCATTAGACTTGCATTTTCAGAGATGGCTATGTTTAGTTCACCTTGCATGTCTTCCTTTTCCATCCCGCTTTCATGAAGGCGAGCAGTCAGTGCACTAATCTCTTGTTTCAACTTGGAGATTCATGATCTCTATCCTTTATCCAATCTTCATCTTTTCTACAGTTCTCAATCTCTTGACTAAACCGGGTAGTCAGTCCTTCCAACTCCTTTCTCAGATTGGAGTTTGAATCATTCAACTTATTCACTTCTGCAATCATGGCTTCCATGTTAGCTTCATCTTCAGAACTACTTTCAGATAGCTCCATTAGCCTCTCTGCATGTTCTCTCCTTTTTGCTTGAGATGCCTTGTATTTGACCATAAGATCATCATAGGATTGCTCAGACTGAGTGAGCCGTTGAGTAAGTTCCCTCAAGGTGTATTCCCCCATATCTCTTTCCAAGTGGTTAAACTTATAGAAAGGTAGGCTCTGATACCAATTGATGAATACTAAGAGGGGGGGGGGGTGAATTAGTATGCCAAAAATCTCTATACTTAAACACTTAAATAGTTTGAAGATAAACCGGTAAAACAATTTAACAGATAGATTGGTTATCACACATGCAAACCAAAATGCGAATAAAGCATTCACCCACAAAAGCAATACAACCATAACACAAGATATTTGACATGGAAACCCAACTGGGAAAAAACACGATGAGATGGAACTCACAAGTCACTATCTGCAGAATAGAAACCAGACTGGTTAAGGTTAGACTAGTTAAGGTCTTACAATGTTCTTCACCAGAACAGATCCTGTTAGGAATCTCAATCTCTGTTAGGAGATAAGTCTAATTAAAGACTACCTTGTTAGAGGATTTTAGATTCATAGAAGTGAACCACCTTGTTAGAGGATTTTACAAAGGCTTTGAGGCCTACCCAGTTAAGGGCTACAGACTTGTCAAAGATGTGAGTAATCAACAAGTGTTTGAACTATCTAATAGCACAAACTGCTTGGTTAGATCCAGTATTGTTCACAGTTAATGCATTCCAGCATTACTTCAGTCTTCTCTAACTCTCTCTCTCTCAGTTATATCTTGATCTTCTCAGGTAAGATCGTTCTTACAACAAGTCAACATCCACCTTAAACCCTAGCACAACATTAACCCTTTCAGCAACATCAACAACAACTCAAAACCCTAGACATGATGTCCTTTTAAAGGAATCCGATTTCATGTTGGTCCAATAGGATTACATTACAATTTCCTAGGCTCAATGAATCTAGACATACTCAGTAACACGACACAAAAAGCACCATCAATGTGTCGGCACCGTTAAACAATCGGTGGGTTGGTAACTCATCACAAAGTATTACCGGTTCATACAAAATACCGGTTGCCGGTTTGACAAAAATGCAGACTGGTAAGAATGTATTGTGCTGCTTTGCTCCCTTGAACCGCTTGAGATCTACAAACCGCTCGGGGTCGATATGCCGCTTCAGACCGGGAAACACATTCTGCAAAATCACCAATAGTATAAAGACTAGAATACAACATACCGGTTGGAACAAATACCAGTTGAGCTCTAACTCATACAAAAAAAGGGGATCTCAATACAAGTGTGTGTCCATTAATGACAATCACAACATAAACATAAAAAATGCCAACAAAAACCAATTGTGAGACATTTCAGAGTCTTTGGGTGTCTAGCATGGGCTCACATACCTCTGCAGAAGCGCAAGGCATTGGAACCTCAGAGTCGGCCTTGCATATTTGTTGGATATCCTGAGGGTGTTAAGGCATATAGATTGATGGAACCTGAGACTTATGAGGTGTTTATTGAGAGGAGTGTTCACTTTTGAGGAAAGCTCTCCTAGCTTAGCGTCTATACCTCCTCCACCTTCCTCCATTGTGGATAGTGATGCTAGTGATTCAAATGATGAGACTTCTTCAACTCCGACTCACAGGGTTACACCTCCACAGGATCCACTTGCAGTTGAGGAGCCTTGTTCTCCACCTCCACCTAGACCTCATTGGGCTCGAAAGACACTTGAGTCAGTAGGTTCTCTTGTTGGGGATCCTTCAGATACATGGAGGACTCGATCACAGCATCAAGATCTTCCACATGCATTCATTTCTACCGCTTTCAATCCACAAACATTTCGGGAAGCATCAGGGGTTCCTGAGTGGTACCATGCTATGGAGGAATAATATAGTTCCTTGATGAGGAACAACACATGGGACTTAGTCCATTTCCCTAAGGGGAGAAAGATGGTTCGATGTAAGTGGATCTATCAAACCAAGTTTGTAGTGGATGGTAGTGTGGATAAGTATAAGGCTCGACTTGTTGCAAAAGGTTTCTCTCAGGTTCCAAGTGTTGGCTATACTGAGACCTTTGCGCCCGTGGCCAAGATGAACTCCATTCGCTTGACACTTGCTATTGTTGCAGCGCATGGTTGGGCTGTACATCATATGAATGTGAAGAGTGCTTTTCTTCATGGTGATCTTGATGAGGAGATATATATGGAGCAGCCACAAGGTTTCATCCAAGATACTTCCTTGGTTTGTAGACTAAGTAAATCTCTCTATGGCCTTAAGAAGGCCCCCAGGGCTTGGTACGCCAAGATGGATTCCTTTCTTCTCTCCGCAAGGTTCACTAGGTGTCATTCCGATCCAAATGTCTACATTTTACGACACGATGACTCTCAATTGATACTTGTGCTCTATATTGATTATTTGACCATTATAGGGAGCACCACATCCATCATTAGTAGGGTCAAATCTGCTTTGCATGACAGATTTGCTATGATTGACTTGGATCTTTTGCACTACTTTCTCGGGATAGAGATTTCACAGTCACCTTCTAGGATTACAATATCGCAACCCAAGTATTCTCTTGATCTACTTGTATGCTTTCATATGGCTGATTGTAAGCTTGCACTGACTCCCTTTCTTTCAGGATTCAAGCTTGAGGCTCAGTCCTCTTCTCCACTAGTTGATGCCACATTGTATTGTCAGCTTGTGGGTAGTCTCATCTACTTGACTCATACACGCCCTAATATTTCATTTGCAGTTGGCATGGTTTCCCACTTCATGCAGGAACCACATGAGCTTCATTGGAAAGCTGCCAAATGCATCCTTCATTACATCTAGGCTACACATCACTATGGGATTCACTATGCAGCAGGCATAGGACTTCGCTTGGTTGGTTACACAGACTCCGATTGGGCTGGCAATCTCGATGATCATAAGTCTACTTCAAGTTACAGTTTCCACCTTGGTTTGGGCCCCATTTGTTGGCAGAGAAAGAAGTAGCATGCTATTTCTCTCTCTTCGACTGAGGTTGAGTATCGAGGAGCTGTTAACATAGCAATTGAGACCATTTGTCTTCAGTAGATTCTCATAGAGATTGGGTTCACCACTCCATGACCGACAGTTGTACATTGCGACAATCAGATTTGTATTGCAATCTTGAAGAACCCCATCTAGCACCAATGGACCAAACACATCAAGATCCATATGCACTACATTTGAGAGCTTATTCAGGAGCAGGTCATTGATTTGTAGTATTTTCCTACAACGGAGCAGGTTGCAGGCATATTCACCAAACCTTTCACTGAGAGTAGGTTCTAGTAGTTGCGAGCTCTCTTGGGGGTGCGGGATGTATCATTAGGGGGGTCAGCTGACTTCTCCTTCCTCTCTTATGGGGGGGAGTTTTTCCTCTGTGAGGTTTTGTCCTTCTTCTTTGAGAGTCTTTTGTACATTCATCTCTCTTTTGGGGTGGAGTTTTTTCCCACTGGGTTTTCTCCCTTTCTTCGTTTGTGAGAGATTTCATTGCATAGTTTTTCTTGCATTTGCATATTGTACATGGGTACCTATCATGGCCTCATAGCCGAGACCCATCTTGCATTGTTGACTTGAGTCTTCATTCCCCTAAGTTGCACTTAAGGGGGGGTGTTGGTGTAAATAAATATTCATTATGGATATTATTACACTTTACTTAAGTTAACTTAGGATAATGCATCTCTTCATAGTTTGGATTTGAGACACTTAGGGAAGTGTGCACATAGGGATATTGCTTGTAGGAGAAATTCCACCTTTTGTGGTCTTATTTTGCTGTTACACTCCACATTTGGTGGGTCATCCACCTCTTGTGGATTATTATATTATTTCTCTTACCTACCCCTAGTATTTCTTACCTACTCTTGTTTCTCATTGAGCCACATGTCATGATTGTGTGCTCGTACATCCATATGGACTTGCCTATATTGAGCAGGCCTATATTCATTGTATTGGTTAATCCAGTTGATCATTTGCATATTGATGAGAATATAGTTTGTTCTTGTCATAGTTTTGTCTCTCTTTTATGCTTTTCATTGTGCCCTTGATCTTGGCTAAATCTCACAATCCTAATGCTCAAGTTGAATGACTCACTAAGAATTCTATGGCACTTGGAACTCTAAGAAAGTGTATCAGATGACCTCATTTTTCATATTGACAAGTGTACAACAATTAAAGAGGCTTGGGATATTTTTTAGAAATTGTATGGTCAAGTTGATGCGATTAAGGGCTACAAGCTTGATAGTGAGCTCATAACTTTGGATCCCAAGGATTTTGATACAATCCAAGATTATGTCACAAAAGCAAATGAGCTAAGAGAAAAGCTAAATGATTGTGGAATTGACAAAAAGGATGCTGAATTGGTTTACAAATTGTTCGACAAGCTTCCTTCAGAGTATGCAGCCTTTGTATCTAGCTTTCACACCCATAGGTTAGCTCAAGGTTCCTCATACACTTCTCCCTCATTTGATTCATTCATGGAGATGTTGATACTTGAGCAATCTAAGCTGACCAAGATGGGGATTCTCAAATCTTCAAAGTCACAAACTTTGGTGGCTAACAAAGGGAATCAAAGCAATCAAGGAAAAGGTAAGAATAAAAAGCAACCTAAGTCAAAACCACAACAAGATGGAGCACAATCTTCCTCTCCACAACAAGGTGATACACCATTCTCACCTAAGAGGAAATCATATAAGGACAATCTTTTTTGTGGATATTGCAAGAAGTCAGGACATGATGAACATCATTGTTACAAGAAGGATATTTATGAGTTGAAGAATCTTCTTGAGAAGAACAAAATCAACCTACCTTCTAGATGTCTACATCAGCTTCTTCCAAGGATAATGATAAAGGAAAGGATCACTCTTTTGGGACAGATAAAGGAAAGGGACAAGCTCTTTGTGCTACTACAAGTCACGATTCAGGGAGATGACTTCTAGATTCAGGGGCTTCTCATCATATGGCATCTTCATAGTCTATGTTTTATACAATTTGAGCCTTGCCACATGCCGCAGATTTTGATGGGAAATCATACATACATGAATGTGATTGGGAAAGGATCTATTGCCATTGGGGATAACTCCTTCAATGATGCACTGTGTGTACCCAACTTGACAAACAATCTTCTTTCCATCTATCAAATAACACATGGAGCAACTAGGAAAACTGTGGAGTTCACACCTGATTCAATTATCCTTAGACTTGGAGAGTGGAGTCATGATTGCGACTGGGGTGGTTGATCATGCATCTCGGTTGTACTCTTTTTCCCATTTTGGTCCTATTGATGAGGTTGATTCTTCCTATGTTGATGATTCAGATTTTGAGGAGAACATTGGGTACTTGAACTTGGGGATTCTCACATGTGACCCCATTCTCGAGCCTTTTATTTCATCTCCTTTTCTTGATATCACACCACCTATTGCACCTGATGATGCAACTTGTGTGACATTTTTGCCTTCTCGTGATTCAGTGCAGTAGGATATTTCATGTCTTCTAGCTTCAGTTGATTGGGATGCCTACTTGACAAACATTGCAGGTTTGTTTGTGGAGTCCTACATTGCAGATTTGGGAGACATCATTGATGACATTCATCTTCTCTTTGATGAAGATGATCCTTCTTCGATTTTTATGAGGGATCACTCTGACCCTCTTGTGCATTATCTACATGATCAATCTTTAGAGGTTGACATGATCGTGGATACTTTTGTCTAGCAATTGGAGGAGGTCTCTTTATCTTTTGAGGAGACATGTGAGTCTTTGGATATTGTTCTACATTTTTCTCCACTAGATCTTGGAGTTCCCTTTTCAGCAGTGTGGCATAGTTTACCACCTTTGGAGGGGGTAACTTTCAGCATCGGCATGGGGACACTTGAGCATTTTTCAAACATTCCATTCATCATGAGTATTTTTTCTACATCTCCCCTTAATGCTTGGGGAGACTTCATGGATACACCTTTGGTTTTGTTTATTCCTAAGGGGAGGAATGTGGTTCGACGTTCGTGGAGCAGTTTCTTCATTCATCATCGAACTTCTATCATTGGTGTAGATTCCACATTAAGGGGGGGCTTCCTAGTCTCTCTTCTTCTTCTCTCATATGGGGGGGACTTTTTCCTCACATGGGGTTTTGTCCTTCACATACTTCTATGAGAGTTCTTGGTATCTAGTTTTCATCTCTCTTTTGGGGGAGGGTTTTCTCCCATTGGGTTTTTCTCTCTTTCCCCACTTTGCGAGAGATTTCATTGCATTTATTTGCATGCATTTTCATTTTGTACATGGGTACCTAACATGGCCCTATAGCTAAGACCCATCTTGCATTGCTTAGTTGCATTGTAGACTTAAGCGCATTCCCCTAAGTCGCACTTAAGGGAGGGTGTTGGTGTAAATAATTATTCATCTTGGATATTATTATACCTTACTTAAAGTTTACTTAGGAAATGCAAATTCATAGTAGTTTGGGTATGAGACACTTGGGTGTTTGTGCCACATTGGGATAGCATGTGTAGGAGAATTGCCACCTTTTGTGGACTTATCTTGTTGTTACATTCCACATTCAGTGGGTGATCCACCTCAGGTAGAATATTATATTGTTCTCCTACCTACCCTTGTTTCTTATTGAGCCACATGCCATGTTTGTGTGCTCACATATCCATATAGCCTTGCCTATATAAGCAAGCTCATATTCATTGTATGTAACGATTGATGATCCAGTTGATTAGTATTTTCTCTTGATAGAATACAATTTATTCCTATCAATATTTTGTCTCTCTATTTTATTTTTCATTGAGCCCTTGATCTTGGCAAAATCTCACACTTATAATGGCAAGTCACTAGTATTTTAAGTCACCCGTTACGTCTACCTTGCTATCAAAGTAATAAACCTCATTCCTAGTACATTACCTTCTAACAATATGATCCATTTCAATTGTTCCTAAGGTTATCATTTTATAACTTGAGTGATGAATTATCAATATGCTAATTGTAATACTTAATTTACCCTTTCTCCTCACAAGCTCGCAAGGGGCTAAACACTTCCTATCTTAGCATTGTGGGTTGGCAGGGAAACCTTTTTGAGCACTTTCTTTAATCCTTTTATGTTATGTTTTAAGATCCCCATGTCCCTGTAGAGGCTATCTTGTCTTCCCATTTTAGTGTTGTGGAACTATTGGAGGGGCTAGCATATGCCCTCTTAGGAACCATTCTAAGTGCTTGAGCTTCTTTTTAAAACTTTTGATCAATTAAGATTTTATCGTACTAAGATCAATGGTTCCCATGAGCCCATGGGACTAAAGAAGAACTATATTTTGTGAGTGCCATAGAATCACAAGATAATGACACGTGGTTCATGGAATCACTGATGCAATCAAGGTTAGAGGGTCCAAAATGGATTGTCCAACCTTGTAGCCAGATAAATATTGAAACAAAACACCATTGAATTTAGAATGAAATAGATGAACTTTATTTATGAAATAGATTGCCTCACAATGTGTTTAAATACCAATTCTAATCATTGTGAATGATTTGAGTCAGCCTCCTTGGTACATGCGTGGATTGGTCCCGAATACTAGAGAACAAATAGGTCCAAACCTATCTTTGATTCTTTGTGTCACTTGGCCACACTTTGATCATGTGACATGCTCCATAAGCTCCATGATGCTCAACAAAGGCTTGCACACTACTGTAATTGGGTCCGATTCGGGTTCTTTTACGACACCCATACATTAGAGCCCGAGGTCATTTGAAAGTTGTGCCTCACACATTTCTAGGTGTGCCCCAAATTGCTTCTACTCATCTTCTAAGACCCAAGTTGGATCTTCCAATTGGCTAGATACTCCATGTACTCCTTATTTCAGGTGTTGTGTTTGGTTCGGCTATCCAAGATTTGTTTAATATACTCTAGTGGTACTTGTATTTATTTTTATGGGAATGATTCTTTGTCGTCCTCCTATACTCTCTGAAATGGATACAGGTCAACAATATTAAATATTGGTGATATTTCCACACCTTTTGGTAGCTCCACTTCATAGACATTTCCAAAATCAAACTTTCAAATGATTTTGGAGGGTCCAAAATTCTTCATTTTAAATTTTTTGTATGTTCCTGCTATAAATATCTTCTTTTGGAGATAAACCATGACTTCATATCCTCCCTCAAACTCCTTCCTTCACTTGGTATTGGATCACTCTTTGTACTAGTTATTCATGACCTCCTGATGCTATTTGACCTCTTTGTGGACAATCTTTATGTGTTTTTCAAAACCTTCTAACCCTACAATCTTCTTTTCTTATTAGTTATTATCTCAGAATTTGGTCACTCCTCTAGGATGCATCTCGATAATGATCTAAAATGGCATCTATCTAGTGCTTCGATTCACTAGATCGTTGAATGAAAATTTTGCTTGCGGTAAGATCAAGTCCCAATTCTTGGTTCTGTCTCCCATTAGACATCTAAGTGAATTTACCAAGCTCTAGTTTACTATTTTAGTCACTCTATCAATTTATGGGTGGAATGTGGAGTTGAACTTCAGATCTGTCTGCATCTTTTTCACAGTGTAATGGTGAAAAATAAGGGTTAGGGTTAAATTAAGATAATAAAGCCACTAAATGACCTAGTTACCCATTACATTAGGGAGGAGAGGAATCTAATAGATCTATTCTTGAAAGACCAAGATTTTGATTAGATTCTAGGCTCCTTTTGATAGGGCTTTCTCCTCCTTCTATTAAATTGAATTGAATTATTGAAGATTAGGGAAAGACAGTGAAATATTAAAGCAATCCAATAGAAATAGTAAGCTATAGATTTTTTATGGAGTCACCAACATGGATTTGGAAAAAATATAATGTTTTAGGTCTGTTCCCAAAAGTTCAGGCTGATTTTTGGGACTAGATGTTATGAATTCACCATGGTCCTCTAAATTTATTACCATCAAAAGTTGAACCTATTCATCTTTTGTGAATTCTATTGATCCTCCCAATTACAACTCTGTACCTATTCCTACACATATAGAAAAGGGGAAATATGTTGGGAATAGGGGTTTGCCTTAAGTAAAACCTTGGTTTTGGAATTAACCTTGAAATTGAATTGATGAATGTAATGAAAGATTGTAGTAAAATACTTTCATTTTGAGGGAAAGGCTGAAAATGATTGAAACACTAATAATGTGGCTCAATGAATTTTTGTTTGTCTCCACAAAGGAATTAGGGTTTAATGTATGTTGTCTTAATAAAACATAGATCTTGAATGGCATTTCAAATGCTTGAATCTTGACTTCACTTTTACTCCAATGCTTGATGAAACATTGATTGCTTGCTCACTATAATTTAGGATCTTAATTTTTCCTACTTGTATTGATTAGGAATTGAATTTTATAAGGTTATGATGAGAGGGTTAGACCCCCTTTTATACTTGCTTGTCAAAAATTAAATTGAATATATGTAGCAAGTTGACATGGGGCTAGTTTTCTTGCTCACCAAAGATGATCATTAGAGGGGGCCAATTTGGTGTCTATTTAAGAATCCTAGGGTGTATATGCCTTAGTCTTTATTTAGGACTAGGGAATGGTATGTCCTGGTCTTAGAAATAAAGACTCCAAATTGGGGACTAAGCTGGAAAATTGATGAAAATGTGAAATAGATGGGTAATGTGAGTAGAATCAATATTGCAATTAGACCTTGGAAGATAGAATGCTAAAGTGAGACCTAAGTGAGGAATTTTTTTTAAGTGAGTACAATTTAGGATGATAAATTTAGCCCCCACTTTACCAAGAGTATGTGACTAGGAATACTCATGGTAAAGTACAAAGGTTTGCATTGAAAAATTTCATTAAGATATCAAAGAGACAAGATGCACTAAGTCCCTAGGGACTCTAGGATCTTACTACTCTAATATTAAGATAAAAGGAACATCATAAGAAAAAGAAAAGAGAGAGAGAACATAAATACCATCCGAGTAATATTTTCTTACTACGAGTCATGAAAAAGAAAAATACCAAATTACAAAGAAATAGGCTTAGTTTGCAAAGTAACTTGAGTACGAAATATGTCATGGTGTGTGCATAAAGTGTAACATTGAGCAAAGTGTACGACCCCACATTAAAGGGATTACATACACCTTATTGGGAGAAATTATTTTAAGGTATCATGCATACAAAAGACAAGCATGTTACTACAATGAGATGCCCCCAAGAAAGGACAAATCAAAGGATAATGGTCACAAAAAATAAAAGCACATAAGGGATCCACTAACTCTAGGGTCAGTATTGATCTTATGATAAATAATGTATATCATGAATATTTGTATTGCATTGATCTCATCCCCCAAATATAGCAGAGCTACAAGAAAAATGGAAGAAGAGAACATGTGTCATTTGAGCCAACATGGAAGAGACCAAAAGAGATCTCAACACTTTACAATGTCCACAAATACAAAACACAAGGGACAACATATAGAAGAATTGGGATACAAATAGAAGAATGCAACAAAAAATCCAACCTCTTTATTACCTCTCACCAATAGAGTGAAAATGGTCATCCATAGAGAACCTAACATAACACAAAAATACATCATAGGGGAAAAACCTCACAAACAAGCAAATAGGCAAGAGAGGATCTATGACACGAGTCAAGGTAATATAGAAAATCATCCACCTACCAATCTTGCTGAATATTATTTTGAGAAAATAAACAAGATACAAGAGGAGCCACTTCAAGTATGATAGATGGAGCTATTGCAAGTTCCAAACAAGGACCATGCTCTAATGATGAGTCATTTTGTTTATCACTAGGAGCTAGGGTTAATGCTTTTGAAAAATATTAAGATAAACCATGATTATCATCAATAAGATCATACATATAATCATAATCATTACAATTAACATTGTTAGCATGAAAAAAATCCTCATCCATTTCATCATCTAGATTAATAAAAATAGGATCTCTAATACAAAAAGAGGATGAACCATCATTTTTCTTAAGCATATTTAATCTTGGCGATTGAGGTTGAACTTCCTCCCTAGGATTAGATAAAGGTTGGACAAATGGGATAAAGTCAACACTTGGTGTCTTTGGGGAGGAAATGTTTTGGGAAGCAAGTTCATGGGCCTTCACATGACATATTCATCAGGGTAAAAGCACAACACTATGTAACCTTTCAGGCCAACTTATCAACACAAGTGAATTTAAGTAATTCTAACTAAAAATTAATTTGAGTCAAACATATGGTCTATATAGATTCATTATAGCTAAGTTATATATGGTCCATATATTTTTCAATTGGAAGTGTCTACTAAATGTATCTTTTATACCACTTTGTGTCTAATTATAAAAAAAAAACTCAATGTTTCAACAACTCCTACTCTTATAAATAATACTTTTTTGAAATGTAAAATTACCCTTTTATAGATCTATAAGTGAATTTTTTAAAGTATATATCTTTTAATATTTTATTTAGCTTTAATATTTTGTATTTTATTTTTATTAAAAGAAGGTCATCAATACTAAAATATAAGGTTGATTATCTTGTAAAGAAAAAATACTAAAATTTATTTAATTTAAAAAAAAACAAAACGATGCAGTAGAGAAAAGAATCTAAGTCAAGATGATATAATTCTATTCTAATTTGGATAAATAATTGAAAAAAAGGTGGTGGCAATTGGAAAGAGTTATATTTCAGCACACACAACCTTTTAAATTTATTGAAAAATACATATAAATAAAAAAATAGTAAAAAAAAATCCGTGCCCTAAAGTTTCAAGTTATAAATATACAGAAAAAAAAAATGAAAAAAAAGGTGAAATTTACTAAACAAAGTGTGGCGGCTTGTGTAACTTCAATTTCAACATTTTATTAGCAACTAAATTATAGTGTTTACTTTATCAAAAATTACATTCAAATATTTTTTTAAATTTTTGTTAAAATTATAAACATAAAATAGACAAAAGAATATAAATTTTATTAGTTTACATCATCTCAAAATTCAAATTATATATTTGACTTTCTATTGATTTAATTTAAAAAGTTGAATTAGAATTGGCCATTTCCTTTATAAAAGCGTGACATAGCTTTGTACTTTTACCCGTCAACGTTCCCTCACACAACAATTTTTATTAGTTTTCGCTAAGGGTTGTGAAGGTTGAGGATCAATGGGCATAGGCTTCTTTTATTCCTTTAAAGGAGGAGGAGCAAAAGAAACCACATTAGGTTGAGAAATAGATGATGCCAAGCACTTTCCTTTGTAAGATGTAGGAAGTGGGATTGCAACCTATATAGGAGGAATAGAAGGTGTGGAAAGAATACTGGGTCCATCATGAGGAGGACGAATAGATTTAGGGTCCCTAGGCTTACTCAAGGATATGATCATCTCCTTTTTCCACTTTTAATAAGATAGAAAGAGAGCATCACCTTAAGGCTTAAGAGGCTCAAGTTATTTAGGCCAAAAGCAATCAAGGGTGAAATTTCCATGTCTTGCCATGGGTTGATACATGCTATGATTAATTGTTACTATAGTCCCATTATGAGGTAATTTTTAACATTTATGAATGGTAGAAGGGATAGCTTTCATGGAAGAGAGCCAAGGCTGTCCCAACTTCACACAAAATCGATTTGATGTAGGAATGATAGAAAAAGTCACATATAATAACTTAGTACCAACCTTGATGGGTGTTGGAATCCAAGAACATTGAGAGGGGGGGGGGGTGCATCAGTGTTCTACCAGAATATTCAATTTTAACCTTATTAAAACATGCATTCACTAACCAGTGAACCGGTACATATAGATTTGAAAGAAGTAAAGCAATCAATAAGACAATCACACAAATGAATACCATAACACAGAGAATTATACGTGGAAAACCTCAAAGAGGAAAAACCATGGTGGGATTTGTGACCCACAATATCAATCCACTGGCCATATGAAGAGATATTACAAAATATGTGGGCCTGCACTTGTAGGAAGCCTTACAGCCTAGAGCACACTGCTCAACACAAAAGGAGTCTCATTGACTACATACAAATCCAAACTACAATCCAGAGAAATGAGTAAACTGCAACGGTAGCATCTCCTATGCCTGAATATAGTTCCGGTTAAGCTCTGTCTGTTCCGGTTTGAAACCCTAAACCCTTACCAAAATAACCTCTTACATAAATGTACTCACATACATTATCTCTCTCATATATCTTGCATATCCTTCATTACATCTCATATCAGGGTGAACTCACAATGCCGGTTCCCAATTTTTGGTACATCTCGATTTTTGCTAAAATCATACATTTTTTAGAAAATATAATGATTTAAGCTTTAAGAGATCCCATTTGAAGTAAGTAATTGAAGAGATTTAGATCAAAATTTCTTGGATAGAACCTCTCTACTTCTAAATCATACTTGCAATGGAGTCTCCTTTGCATCTATCAAATGCTGATAAAAAACCAATTTTACATTAGCTTTTGGGGGTCAAATGAATTCATTTAGAACTTTTGTTTTTTTTAAGTATTTAGTCATTATTATAGGCTTTCCAAATAGTATAATGTTTAATATATTTAATTTCATTAATATATTTTTATTTTATTTCTTATGAATGTAGGTTTTTCACCGAACATGAACTTCTTTATTCAATGCATTGGGAAAAATAGTAAACTAATTCAAAAAAATTCTAAAAAATATCTATGCACTAGGTATTGATGTCTTCTTTCTAACAAAAAAATAAAAATAAATTTTGATATACATAAAACAAGTTATGTGTTCAAACGCACACCTATATCAAAATTATAATGAGTCAGATTGCAAAATTCAATAAAATGAAAAATATTCAACATATCACTATCTTACCAACTACATGCCCTGGGTATTGATGTTACAAACCAAAATTCAAAAGAATTAAGTTTTTATCATTTATAGAAAAAAAGTTATGCATTTCGGGATGCATATCACTCTTAAAAAATGTTGTTTTCTTTAAAAACTAATTTTTGAGGGAGATGGAAAAATCAATAAAATTTGAAAAAAATATATTTAGAATCTACAAACAAGATGGTACAAATCACTACTTTACATCATCTTCAAATTCTTAACGGTTTAAAAGTTATGGGTGTCGGAAAGTGAAGGTTTTTTCCAAATTGTTCATCTAAGTATCAAAATTGGTCAAAAAGTGGGAAACAATATTGTGAGCTCACCCATCACAAAATGATCTAATCAACTGACCTATATACCCTTACAATCCATCATACCTTATGTCAGCTTACATAGATAATTACAAAATGAATATATTTGTCGGCTCAATAACATAAATACATAAATATCAAAATTAATTGCCAATGTCGGATCTCCCAAATGATGTCAGCCTCCTATACCGGTGTCCTGATGAATTCATGTCGGCCTGCAATGTTGGTAACCAAAGAATTCCTTCCAACCAGTGAAGATACCTGCCCGTGCTAGTGTCGGTGAAGTGTCTACTGGTAAACAACCAAACCAAAATATGAAAGTCAGAACATGTTGCCATCAATGACAATATATTGAAACCAATTAAATGAGTGTCAATTGCTAACAATCTCCCCCTTTGGCATTGATGGCAACACTCATGTGAAAAATGATAATGGTTTCCATCTACCGGTTTCATCATGAGACCGCTCCCCCCGAGATGAATATCCATCTGTGATCATGATCTATACAAAATACTCCATATCTCCATATCTCTTGAATATATTTTTCACCTATACCTCCCCCTTTGACATCAATGCCAAGAATACCAAAAACTGGGACAAAGAATGAAAGTCTATACAAAGAATGTCCCAAAATACCTTATCGGAGCTGAATATACTTGAAAATTTCTAGATATGCTTTCTCCAAAAGCTCTAGATAGGTATCCCAACTATATTTGAAAGTGCCAAAAATAGATACAAGTTCATTAAGAATATGGGAATATGACTCTTTCTCATTAAGCTCTTTTGGTGTGGGCCTATCAACCATATCAATACACTCCTTATGTACACTTAATGAGTCCAACCAGGGACTCACCAATCCTCTAAGACCTCTAGCTCTTCTTATAATTTTATCTTTATCCCTCTCAAGAGCTGAAACTTGAGCTTCCAAAACCAAAATCTGACCATCAATAGATGTTTTCAAAGAATACAAACCATCAAAAGAATTGACTATACCTACAATCTTTTCTTGAGTATCTGTAATCCTTTTATCTAAATCTGTTATAAGTAAACTTATGTTGCAACATACTCTGTAAATATTAGTATATTGTCTTAAGGCATTATCAATCAACTTCAACTTATCATTAATTTCCTTCTTCTCCGACTCAATCATTTGATCAAATGTTGCTCTCTTGGCTTGTGTAAACCTCTCTAGTTCCTACTAGTTTGATATCTGTTGTAAAGATTGAAAGTCCTTAGAAATGTGTTCTATGATTACTTTAAGCTTGCCAGATGGGCTTGCTCCCTTGTCAAATTTGCACTCCGGGATAAGTCTATGCAAAATAGGAATAGACTATTCAATAAATCCTTTGTCTATAGATCCTTCCTTCATCATCTTCTGTGCAACCATCATCATGAGATCAATAGAACTCATTTCTATTATGCTTTTCTGCTCTACTTGTGAGGTGTCAATTGACAACAAGGATGCACTCACTACTGGTTCCCTTTTGGATTCCTCTTCCTTCTCCTTTTATGGTTTATTAACTTTTATAGATTCCTCTTTTGTACCGGTGGCTTCACCATTTGGTGTAGTATCAATAACTGTCGGTTCCTCCTTAGGAACTGTGACCTCAACCTGTACATTCTGATTCGAAGGACTATTGTCCTCAACATTTGTAACTTGTACACTTTCTGAATCTATTGACATATCTACATTTACCAGGGGATCTTTATCCAATATCTTAATATCCTTCAAAATTATACCCATTATACCTTTACCTTTTCCTTCAACCGGGATGTCTGTAGTATCGGTTTTAGCTTTCGGTGAAGTATAAAAACTAGGGTTCGCACCAAAGAGTTGAACACATGCCTTGTGGGTCTCAGTGACTATCACATTAACCCTACATATATTATTTCAGTTGTATTCCTATCGAGATATCAAATGCCTATTATCTCTTCCAAAAACTAGGAGTTTCATTAATGAAAAATAGCATCAAACAAACAATAGGATTTCCATATCGAAATGTTCCCTTCTTTTCTCCTTTGATCTTCCCTAGGTTGATTAACAATTCATCTAACATCCATCCACAAAGATCGAATCAATTGCACAACAGGGAACTAGTTATATTTCTGATCCGGTTAAGGTTTTTGAGAACACAGAGTCTGTGGGTAAAGAGTTAGAAATAAAAATAGTTGCCTAGGAGAAAGAGAAGAGTAAATGGTTGGTTGTATTGAAGCAGATGAGAGATACTCAGAGATATGGAGTGATTAACTTCCTAGCTGAAAAGCCAGAGCACAACCTTGATAATAATGTACTCTTCATTTGCAAAGAGAATATTGAGTGGAGAAACTCAATTATTGAGCAAGGACATGAAGAATATATCAAGCTTCTGAAAGAATTGAAAAAATTGACTAACACTATGCAAAAAGACATGAAATGCATAGATCTTTAGCTTTTAAAAGAGGATAAGCAGATGCTCATGGACTCATCAGATACGATTCAAATTTTCAAAGATCGAGTACAACAAATTCAAGAAATGAAGTCCTTGATAAATGAAGATTTCCCTAAGATTGCAAGAATTGAATCAATGTTGGTTGTCTTCTTTGATCATCTTGAAATGTATAAGGGTACGGTCTTACAGGTAGGCAAAAAGAAAGAGGTATGGAAGCAGAGGGTCCTACACATTGGCCTCCCACATTACCAACTCATTCTGAACTTTTCTTCAACTCACCTGGAATGGTGGAACATTCGAAGCACCCCCACATCGCAAGACAAACAGGTTGAAGCCAAGTCATCTGTAGGAGTCTGATCGTGCCTCTGTTGCTCATGGCTTATGCCACTTTTCTAGTTTAGTTATTGCTTTTTCAGTTTTAAAAACTAAACTTCTTTAACTCTCAAGCAGAGTTAATCATTTGACTCTGGTTTTATTTATAACAAACTATAATAGCCTGGCGGCTATTTATATGGTTCTAGAAGTCTTTTTAAAGGTCCAAAAAAATCTGATTTAAGAGGAACAGACTTAATTTTCTTTGGAAGTTTTAGTGTAGATATTTCTAGTACATGAATGGAATGCTATTTTGGTACGATCTTCAAATATGTGTGTTTGAAAGATATAGCAATCTCTGTTGGGATGTATTCTTATGTGCGAAATACTTTATTTCATTACCCTTGCTTTCTTAATCTGTGAATTCATTGATTCTCTTTTTGTTTTAAAAAAAGGTGTTGCATTGTTGTTTAAATGACTCTGATCCCCCTTGTCCTGTGAGGCATGAGAGATAATTGATCAACATTTATGATTCATTGAGCATTTTGGATGGAATAAGTTTATATTGAATGAAATATGTGCAGGAGTAAAGTCTGTGAGCTTTACATTTATTGACAATCTTCTTATAGTGTTCTTTTGTGTTGACAAATGAATGTGAAAGCCTTTCTCGCTTTCTGGTGAAAAGTGTGTTTGTTTCTAAATTATTTGTATAAAAAATTATTGAACATCTTATGAAGAGCTGCACTCTTATGCAGAGGTTAAACCTAAACTCGGTTCACCCAATTGTTGGTTTATTTTCTTTTTCATGAAGGGTATACACGAGTCATAATTTTAAAAATATATAAAATCAAAGAAAAGGCAAATCTGTTAACCAACACTTAGGTACATGCATCTCATCATAGTTTTGATATGAGACACTTAGGGAAGTGTGCACATAGGAATGTTGCTTGTAGGAGAAATTCCACCTTTTGTGGTCTTATCTTGCTGTTACATTCCACATTCTGTGGGTCATCCACCTCTTGTGGAATATTATATTATTTCTCCTACCTACCCCTACTTTTTCTTACCTACCCTTGTTTCTCATTGAGCCACATGTCATGATTGTGTGCTCACATATCCATTTAGCATTGCCTATATATGCAGGCCTATATTCATTGTATTGGTTAATCTAGTTGATCATTTGTATTTTGATTGATGAGAATATAGTTTATTCTTTTTATTCTATTGTCTCTTTTTTTCTTTTCATTGTGCCCTTGATCTTGGTAAAATCTGACACAGATCATGCAGAGTGATTTTGGTGATTCTTTATATGTTCGAGGATGATGAGCCGACATGTGGGAAGTGTGTGGATAAATTGTTATGGTTTGCATGTTTGGTTTTGATCTGTTTGAGTCGAATTGTGTACATGTTTCATACTTTACATATTGTTCATGAAGCCAACACGGTGGTGACCTAAATTCGTGATGTGGATATATAAGACATGTTTATGTGATGATTTTTAATATTGATAATTATGTGTGAAGTGTGTATTAGCGATTATGCATAGTTGCACATGCGCAGGGTAAAGATTTGTACTCCAGTATACAACAAAATATTATAACAAAGCGGTATAGAAGAGTTGAGTAAGATACAATGTTTTGTGCTTAACTGGACTATTTTTAGCATTTGTAGATGTTATTTTCTAGTTTAAAAATTCCGATTATTATATGTATCCATTTTGTAAGGAAGTGAGCCTTCTAGGGTTGCAGCCCTTATTTGTATTTGAGCAATGAGCTCTAGGCAGTGTGTCTGAATGCATGTGCATTCCCCTTATGTAATATTTTTATACTTTAACCAAAGTATACTAATATTGTGGGTTAGAATCCCACCGTAGTTTTTTCCTTAACCAGATTTCCAGGTAAAAATCTTGGTGTTATGGTGTTTTTGATCTCCAGTTTATGTTTCTACACTTTAGTTTTTCTCATATGCATTAAGTGGTTCAAAGTTCAGGTTAACAAAGTTAAAAATTGTAGAACACTGATTCACCCCCGCTCTGAGTGTTCCTTGATTCCAATAGAAAATAATAATGAACTAAATGTAATATGATAAGAAAAGGGAAAGGCCTAGACTGGTATTGGGGAAGTCAAATTAAAATTCAATCTTTTGGTTGAATTATTACAATCTATATAAAGAAATAAGAATTTATATAGAGTAAATTGGAAATATTTTTATATAACATAAAAAATTATAAATTTATATTATTCACCCTTATAGAAATACAACACTAAGTACTTTCAAAAGGATAAAATTATTCATAGATTATATTTTATGGGTAGTAGAATTTGACAAACCAAAGGATTAGCTTGAGAGGATGTCCAACAAAGAGAAGAATTTAAATTTTCTTTTTTGTAAATTTGTAAGACTATCTTATTTGTGTATTGCATAGGTATCTTGAGCACACACTAGCATCAAATATTTTTATGGGATAAGGAGGTAATGGACTCTTGGATTGAGGCTAGAGTCCAAATGATGTGCTAGCATCTAAACCATTATCTTGAGCACACTTCTCACCATTATTGAAAGTGAAGTTTGATTTATAACTATTGTTAGTTTCATTAGAGAAGCTCCCAATAGAATTTTTTTTTTATATTTATAGATTCTTATGGATAGTGTGTGCCAATGAATGAACCTACATAATAACATCCTACAAGGTCCATCACTTTACATAAACTTTTGGGCATTGATTTTGCTAGGATATGGTGTTGTCATTGATGTCAACACATTCATGTGTTTTGGCCTTGCAAAGAATTGTTTGGTGTTCTAGTGATTGCAGTGAATTGATCGGGTTGGTTTATTTGTTTTCTTTGCCAAAACAACTAGAGATACTTCATTCTTTATTTCTTTCATGATGCTATGTGATGATTTGATCGAGTTGTGGATTCCGATATGGAGATTGGTTTTGAAAGTTATGTGTTGTAGTGTTTTGGTGTTTGAGCCATTGTGCTTCAATATGATCATACCTTTGGTTGGGGATTTGGGAGAGTGTTTGGGTTGTTCGTGTGTATCTTCATTTTAGATGGTTCATGATTTGATTTTCTGCTAACTATCTTTCTTATCTGAGTTGTTGTTGATAAGTGTTCTTGAGTGTTAGTGTGTTGATCGATGGAGACTTGATTAAGTGGTGTTGGTGCAGCTATTGCAGATGGTTCTAACGGGCTTGTTGGTGTTTCCTAATCATGATCAATTTGATTTTTTGGTCCACATTGATCATTATGCACATTCTTGATGTTCTTATGGGTCCGATGATATTCTTCATGCTATGCAGTATTTTTGGTGGTGTAATGTGTTATGGTTGATCTTGGCGAGATTTTTGGCGATGGTGTGCATTCGATAAGTTGATTTGGGTCAATGCTATTTTGTCTATGACATTGTATTGGTCCAATGGTTGATTTATATATTGTGTGATGTAATTTTTTAATTAGGTGTTGAGGGTTTGGGTGACCTTGTAGTCAAGGTTGATGATTTGTATAAATAGGTGTTATATTCATGTAATTTGGGTGTTGGTGTTGATTATGCATTATCAGAGAGTGTTGAATGTGCAAATGAGTGAATTTATCTTTCAACATGGTGTATTGAGCAGAGAGTGTTGCAGAGAAGACATATGAGCTTAACCAGAACTGTCATCAAATATTAGCAAATGCTATCCTTGCAGTTCATCTTAATCAGATTGTGGTCTGAATATCTTTGTAAGGTAGTGAATCTTCCTTGAGGGTTGTAGCCTTTTGGGTCATTGTACTTTGAACAGTGAGCTCTAGGTTGTGTGTCTGAATGCATGTGCATTCCCCATTGTAATATTTATACATACTGCTATAGAGTATCATCTCATTGTGGGTAGTTCCCCACCGTGGTTTTTTCCTTGAATGGGTTTTCCACGTCAAAATATTAGTGTTATATGTATTACTATTATTGTTATTGTTTTTATTTTTTGTTGTTTTTGATCAGATCTGAGATAGTGCTTAAATTGTTTAATCCAATGAAAACTAATTCACACTAATATGAAATGCTTATTAAATTCGTGTTCCTTGGGAGGGGGATTTCACACATCATATTGTGCCCTTTTTGTATTTGAACTATGCTATAAAGTATATTGGGGATTGTGTAGTGTCCTAGTTTCTTCTATGAAGTTTTAGTGATTTTCCATCCATAAAAATGAGGAGTTGGTGAGACTATTAGCTCAAAATTATTTTATCTCATAGGTTTATGCAGGAAACAATTTTATCAACCTATATTATTTTTCAAACAAGTGGTATTAGACCCATGGTTGTGGTTTTGGTGAATGAGAGGTCATTATTTAAGTGTAACACTTATTTGAGTACGATCTCGCAAAATTTTGAATGAATGAAAATGCAAAAAATATTTCAAACATTTTAAGGCATGGCATATATTTTGTAGGTTGTCATTTGTAAGGTTGGGGTTTTGGGAATTACAAATTTCTAGTTATTTTTTATAAAAATGGGATTAGTCTAAGTTAGAAAAAAGGTTTCTCTTGGTGCTCACCATGAGTCTTTTGTAGGGGATGTTCCATAGATCACCTCTTGTAAAATCACACCTCATGATTGGATCTAAGAGGCTTGGAAGATTTACATAAAATTATATATCTATTTTGATCACTGAAAAAATACATTTCTTTTCCCTTCTAGCCTAGTTGCACATGATTATATGACCATTTACAAAGGAAAGATTATTAGAAAAAAGAATTTAATTGTTGAAAAATAAAAAAAAATTATGGGACAAGGATCTCTAAACACCCTCATATCCCATGGTGGGTCATATTATGATTTGTTGACAATCGCTACTACTAGTGTCTGGCTACTAGCGTTTGTATTAGTCACTTGTCGATGGGTGTCAAAATGATGGGCCCTTTGGAAGGTAGTTTGTGGGGCCAACCTATAGCCACATATGTTGGTGGACAAATTTTTAAATTTTTAAAAATCAAAATAAATTTAAAAACCCACCCAATTCTACAACCAACAAACTACCAAAAAGCTACCACTTTGCTAACCACTCTTGCATCATTGCTGATGTGATTTTGACAACAACATGATGCCATCATTTATGAATTATATGAACTATATATCTTTCTTTTACTCTAATAGAGGGATTTTATTTTTAGTGTCATATTTCACCCACAATGTGAGATTTCCATCTTCTAATAGTTGTTGGAAAGATCTCTCTAAGCACTGCATAATATATAAGTTTGGTTTGTATTTTTGACCCTTTATTTTAGTTTTTGGTACCATGAGGTCATGAATTAATTTTAATTGATTATTTAATCATTGATTTGATGTACATAGTCAATTTTTAATTTCAAATAGCCACAAACATAATTTATATAGGACATTTTGCTAGTTTTTTGATAAATTGTAAGAATTTGAGATCCAGGATGTGGTTTATGAGCATGCCCATGTATTAAGGCAAACAAATATTGCCTATATATTTTTATGATATCTAAAATTTAAATGATGGAAGAGTTGATTATTAAATTTGGTACATCTTGATATAAATTTATGTCTCTTTAAAGTGTTGTCTTAGACGGTGATAGGTACATAAATTATGTTCTTGTTTGAGAATATACATTGATTCTTATGGAGACTTAGAGTCTTGGTGTGTGAGAGTTGAGTAGAGGTACACAAATGGTGATGGTTATGTTGTCATTGATGTTCATGTGTACTTGAGCATTGGAATTAAATAAACATGTATGTGATTGATAGGTGGTGATTTAGTTCAAGTTGAGGAGCTTGTTCTTCTTTCTAGGATGTTCAAATGGCTCCTTGACCATAGTATTTGATTGCGGATTTTTTTGATAAATTAGAAAAATAGGAAATTTGGTGTTTAAGTCTTTAGATTTATCACAGGGGCTTCAATGTCTAGGAAATATTATATCACGTGCATTCATATTAGGGGGTTTAATATCCTAAAAATGAGGGTACAATATATTGCCTATAGGTGAAAATATGGGGGTTTTTAATTTAAGCTATTAAAAAATACAATATTTGGCAAAAATAGGGGGGCTTTTAATTTAGGTTGTGTATTGGGAAGAGGTGATAAAAAAGGATTTTAGGGCAATATTTTGTGGAAATAGGGGGATTCTTTAGTATGGCATGAATGCACGTGCTATAACCTAGGTTCACTAAGTGAAGCCCCTTGTAATATTTATAGATTATCTTCTTGGTTATCACATAGTTTATGATTTTTCATATTTGATTGGTTGAAGATCTACGAGTTATGGACTTATGTGATTAGGTCATCCATTTGTTTGTAGTGGGATGATTTATATGTGCAATGTCTATCCACATACCTTTTTGAGTATTGATGAAAACACAATTAGTTGACTGTGTTTGTGGTCTTTTGTGGTATGTTAGATTGAGATGAGAGAATAAATGATGATTAAAGTTCCTATATAGTTAATTATTAGGACTTTGAGCATGTTAATTATCACAATGTCAAAAATAGCATGGTTAAGCTATCTAGCATGATAAATTTTGATGTTGATTTTTTCATAGTGGTTGTATCTTCTTGCTTAGAGATCTTGGTTCTACTATATTATTTGGAGCTATTGATATTATATTTGAGTGTCTGTAGTCCATAGGTAATCTTCATTTAAGAGATGAATATCATGATATGTAGAGAGATTGTTATCATTATTAAATAGGAGATTTCGTAGTGATGTGGATTTATAATTTTATGATAGATGATCTTCTATAGTGGTTGTTGGTGTCACGTAGGAACTCTTAATTTCTATTGCTATAGTGATATTTCTCTGACATTTTTGGTTTAATTATCAAAACAGGGTTATCTTCATCTGATTGGATATGTTGACATATTAGTTAGACATGTAAGACTCTTGGAGTGTTTCATTGAGTGTCTTACCCATGACTTGTTAGTTTTTTATGGCTGATACTTGGTTGAGATGATAGTTTTGTGGTTCTATTGGTGAAATCTTTATTAAACATTAGAATTTTGGCAAGATATAAGTTCCCTTAGGAGCATGATATATTTATTAGAGATTATGATTTTCTTAGAGGATATACTAGATAACAATGTCATGAAGTGTTCCTCATTTTACAAATGTACAATTCGATCATTGCTAGTTGTGTTGTTAGTTCTCTTTCCATTGAGTATATTATTTATATGATTGGGAGATTCATGATAGTGTAGCTTTTATTTGGGTTTGCAATTATTGTT
Source organism: Cryptomeria japonica (assembly GCF_030272615.1). NCBI lineage: Eukaryota > Viridiplantae > Streptophyta > Pinopsida > Cupressales > Cupressaceae > Cryptomeria > Cryptomeria japonica. Next base: position 31,162,619 of record NC_081413.1, read on the forward strand.
TGGTTGTATATGCTCATGATACTTGTAGACCTGAATGTGGCTATAGTTCTTTTGAGATTAGAGATATTCATTGAGATGATCATTCTTTTATGTTTTATAGGAAAACCAAAGAGCCTACACTTGGATATAGATGTGAGTTCATGATGGACCTATAGAGGATATTTTTCTTAGAGTGAATCATTATGCATTCGTATTTACAAAATAAGAAATACCATTCACCACTCTTAATTTACTTGTTGGATAATCATGTCTAATAGGTATTTCACATCCTTGTTTTTAGATGCATTATGTTTTATGTTGTGGCATATCATAATATGAAATTTGAGCTATGGTTTTCTAGTTTTGGAGGGTTTATTTGAGGGGTGTTTGACATGTTTATAAATTGTTTTACATATAAGTTTTCCATTGGTTAAGATTTTAAGATATTTTTAGGACTTGGTCATAATTTCTAGGAATGGATTTCAGTTTTATATTCCTTTGTTAGAGCTCGTCTTACATCTATCTTAATTATATCAGATATATATATTTTGTTTGATCTCACATATTGAAAAATTGAGTGTTATTGAGTCTTTTCATTTATAGTTGTGAAGAAGATCATAATTAACATAACTTAGCACTTAGGGGATTGTTATATGGAAGGACATGCTACATGCTTTGGTTTGCAAGTTCTCTCTTTGGTATTGTTCTTGTTATTTGATGTTTTTATTCACATGAAATTAGATTTGAGGTTTATGTGGAGCTATGGTGATTCCTAATTTTGTATATGGAGCTATTGTTCTTCATGAATGGTTTTTATATATGGAGATTTTGATTATAGTTTATGGGTTGGATATATTTATGACACGAGTTTTACTGATGGTTTTGGATACATTTGAGGTAGAGATGATTAGATGGATTGAGATTTTCTATTATTAGTATTTTTAGTCTTTTTATTTTATCCATTTCGTAGTATCTCTTGTGGCCTTTTATATCAATTGGATTTGATTCTTTCTTTCTTTTAATTAGTTCATTTTCACCTTAGTTTGTTCCAATTTTTCTTCCATAGGTGGCATGTTAGAGTATAATAGGACTTTTTAATTGATATTATGGGGTGGCTGCAAGAAGTTGAGTCCCTCTTTTGGGCACAACGTGGAAGTGTTTTCTCTGTTTTTCAATTTTTATGTCGATTGATGTCAAAATTTGACGCACTTAGAGATTCAATCTCAAAAAAAAATTGTACTATAAAATGTAGCGCTCAGACTCTAATTTTCAAATATATAATTTATTTTTAATACCCACATGGCAGAAATCGCTTTTTGGTAGGCATGTTGAAAAACTAGTTTTTCAAGATGCTCGTTTCAGGACGATACCACACATGTGTACAAACTCCATTTTTTGATGCAAATAAATGATTTTTTGCAAATCCTTCTGGGAAACGATACCTAAGAAACCAAATATTTATGAGAATATTTTTTCTTATTTTTTAATTGAATATATTTTTTTCATTAATTTTTAACTAACAATAAAGTATATTTTCAAACCATCAGGTGTACGACCACCATATTAATTTGATGAAAATTTAATATTTTTATTTATTTTTAATATTCAAAAGAATTGTATATAGATTGATGTCATATAATTTATTTTTCTAAAAACCTAAAAACAAAAAATTAATTAAAGTTTTTACTGAACCTCGGTATTTCAGGTTTCGGTACCACTTTTGATTAATAAATAATACAAAAATAGTAAAAATGATCTTATCACTATGAAATTTATATTTTTGAAATGAGGATGCTGAGAAGTATAATGGGCTTTAGTTTCCTCAAAAATTTCAATAAGGAAGGCCCTCAAAATATTAGGCCAATGTAGAAATCTGATGTCATTTTACCTTCACCATTTTTTTGGAGGTCCAACCATAGGCTTGGTGGGACCAAGCCTATCCAGAAGATAAAAAAATGGGTGCCCATTTCTCTTTGTACCGCTGAAAATGAAAAGGGCACCCATTTTTAGAAACAGGCACTCGATTCTAAAATGAGCATTCGTTTCATTAAACAATGTGCGCCCATTTTTGAAAAGATCTATTGGTCCAGAATCTGGCCCACAAGCACAAATCCCAATGATTGAATGATTTTTCAATCATTTCCTGACAGGTACGATTTGCAAAGAGAATGTTTTGATTAATCATTCTCTTTTCTTGTCTTATTATCGATTTGGTAAGGAGATCGATTTGAATTCAAAATTTGGTGTAGCCATGGGATCAAATCAACGTAGGAAGAGGAAAAGGAAGGTTCTAACAACTGAGGAGATTACAACAAATAGGGAGAAGGAGGAAATACATCAATGAGAGAGAAGAGCAAGAATGAGACAAGGAGCTTCAAGTTCCACAATCGTTTCAGAAGAGGAGAACATGGATGAGACTACAAATGCTGACGAAGGAAACACAATAGGACCATTTAATTCAGGTGCATCTTCTAATCCATTATTGGATACAAGTATGTCTTTACCCTATGTTTTTTCTCATCAAGAAATTGGTGATTTAGTAGAAGCAGATTACTTATTAAATCAAATGCCAATTGAAAATAAAACCCCAAATGAAATTAGAACTCAAGTTGAAACTAAAATTTAGATCCAAATTAAAACCCCAAATGAAACTAGATCTCAACTTGAAACTGAAACTGAAACCAAAATTGAAAATCCAAATGAAATTGAAAATCCACGTGCAACTGAAACCAATAATGTGGATGTAGACGTGGAAACACCAATTGAAAATGAAACATGTTTGAATGATAATCAAATGAATGAAAATTTTGAAATTAAAAGTGATGTACTAGACAATCTTCCTAGCTTTGTTTCATGGAGACAGATTAGGACACATACAAATAGATTGTTTAGACATTTTTTTTTATAATAAGAAATATGGGTTTTAATGTCAATTAATGGTAAAACTAATTAAAATGACTAAAATGTGAAAAGTGATGATACAATCGGAAATAAAAGTCGTTCTAAAGATAAAAATGATGCATGACGGGCAATAACAACAAATTTAGTAATCCAAACAACTTCTGATAAAAGAATGATGAGTAACATAAGTGTATATCTTAATATTCATCGTAAAACTATGTCAAGAGCTTTAAAAAGAAGAGTGAACTTTGAAAGTGATCCGACAAACAATTTGTCTACTTTTAGTGGTAGATTACCAAGGTTTGATATAAAACTTGTTCGTGAAGTCAAAACTTTGATCGAAATTTTTTTGGCACGATAATACGAGAGTATCAACTAATGCTAGAGATGTTCTTAAATTAAGAGTTGGGTCAAAAATTCGCGATCCACATCCAAAACACCTATTGGACATGACTCAAACTGAATTTTACAAAAAAAAATTTGGATGATAACGTGTTGACTATTAGCATTTTTGAAAGTGTTACTACTTATCAAATTGCCATTAGTTTCATATACAAAGTCATTCTATATTCTAGTCGGTTTGTATTACCGAATCTTGCAGTCGGTACACACAGAGAAGTTGGTATGAATAGCCTAGTCGGTTACAAAAGGAAAATAGTCACAAAGCCCTGTATACACCAAGCTGTCTACCGAGTGTTATTTCATGTCTACTGAACAGTAAAGATAATACATCGAGTGAAACGTGTTACCAGATTCATTGAACCTAGACACACATATGAAAACGTGTTACAAGATCAAGGCACACAGAACCGTTATCACATTGGAAATTGTACATACAAATTTTGTATAATTTTGAGGTCATCTAACCAATGAAATATTTTGCATGGTTATTTATTCGAGAAATCATGTTTGTAAGATCGAAGCAATGAATCAGATCATCGACATAAGAAGTCTACTTATATAGCATGAATTTAGGGTTAGAAACATATGTGAATGTGAGAAATGTGTGTGCATGTGTGTATGAAGCAAGACTTATGTAATACATGAGAAATCATAGAGTATTATGACTGTTACAGAGACATAGAGGTCACCGAGAAGGTTATCAGAGAACAGTCAAGGAATAGAGTAAACATAAGGGTTTACCGAGTTACTTTATGAGTTACCAAGGTATACTATAGGCAAGGTAATCTTATTTTGAGCACATAGAATCTTCTACAGCATTTCAGATGTAAAGTTGCAGATATTTGTAATGATTCTATTGTAATATTTTGAAGTTGTAAGAGAAACCTTTAACAGGGTAAAAGACTCTAACCAAGTCTATAAATTGTAAATCCTTTAACCAGGTGCTACACTTATATAGTGTTGTATAAATCCTTTAGTAAGGTAGATCTAACTGATCTTAATACTCCTAACAGGGTAAGCTATCAGAAATAGCTAAATGTATCTCTTACCAAGCACTCTTTATTATTGCAGTAGTGAAGTTGTGGGTGCCATCCTCACCGCAGTTTTTCTCTCTAACCAAGAGTTTCTGCGTGACCAAAATATATGTGTTATGGAGTGAATCATGTATGAATGTTATCTATTGATTATAGTTTTGTTTTATGTTACTGCACTATTCTGTTTATGCATAATAGTAAGGTTATTACAAAAGAAACGTTTTGGAGTATTGATTGACCCCTCCCCTCTCAGTACATTAGCTTTCCATATTGGGCCTAACAATTGGTATCAGAGCTTGAATCTTGGAAAAGGGTTTAATTGCCTAAAGAGAAAGATCTTATCAATGTAAGGCTATAAACAATTTCGGAGGATTGTGTATCTACAAGAAGAGCTGGATAATGCAAATCAAGTGATTGCAGACATGCAAAGGCAAATGCAAAAATCTTTGAAAGTAAGGAGAAGATCATCTGATGACTTGCAGGATTCTCAAGAGTTAGTGGAACAAATCGAGACATCATCTGACAATAGTATATCTGAAGAGACTGAAGAAATGATTGGAATGTTGAAAGAAAAGAACAAAGCATTGGCTGATCAACTAAAAGCAATGAAAAGGGAACATGAACATTTCAACACACAGATGACTGAAAATCTAGAGGCATTAAGGATAGCCAAGAATAAAGCAAGAGATCTACAAAGAGAGAAACAACAACTTGAAGTCTTAGTATTTGATAAGAATGATGAAATCATAAGGCTAACTGGTATTCAACAAAATTTGACATATCAACTAGGTTATACACATCATGAAGCAAATCTAAAAGATGATGAGAATCAAGCATTGAAACTTGAAGTATCAAGGTTGAGAAATGAACTTAAAACAGAGAAGAAATCCAAGGAAACACTAAAGAAGAGTTATGAAGCATCAAAGATGTTGGATGAGCAACTCAACATAAGATGACCCTACAAAGAAGGAGGACTTGATTACAAAGGAAAATACTCTACCGAGAAGGGAATTTGCACTATTGAGAGAGGAGAATCATCAAAACAAGCTGGAAAAAGGAATAACATCAAAAGGAAGAAGCCTATTTGCTACTACTATAGAAATCAAGGTCATACTGCCAACATGTGTCAAATCAGAAAAGGTAAGCAACCGAATATCTCTAAGTCCAATGGATATTGTTATAATTGCAATAAATATGGTCACATACCTAATCAATGTAGAACAAAGTCTATTAACAACTATCAGAAGGAAAAATTCAAAGGGTTTTGTAAAAACTGCAATAGATATGGACATAGTACTGAGAAGTGTTGGTTTAAGCAAAAGAACCACATGTGGTCTACAAACCGAGCAAATACTAGAGGTTACTGAACTCACATAGATCCTTACCGACAATATTCTGCAGTACCATGGGATTACAATACAAAGATATGGTGTGAATGTTGTGGAAGATATGGACATATAAGTGCCAATTGTTTTACAAGGTTTGGAATGAATAACCAAAGATCATGGAGAAATCCTGGTATGGCATGTTTTCATTGTCACAAAGTTGGACACTTGGCTGGAGATTGCAGAGATCAACCTAGAGAAGACACTGAGGAAATTAAAGAGAAATTAAAGATGATTTGGAGAAAGAAAGAAATTATGTCTGATGAAGAAAGCACCTTACCTACTGAGTTAGGTTCTCCCACTCCAATTTAATCAGTAAAGGTATGAAGGGATTGCATTCTCACAAGGTTAAATCTCAAACAGTTCCTATTTTAGTATGTACTGAATTCAAAATCTGCATAGTAAGATGTAGTAGTAAGTTTGAAATTCTATCAAAGTCTTTTGGAGCACTTTACAGGAAAACTGTTAAGTGGGTGAATCCAGGAAGCCTGTCAAGACGGTATATGAAGGAAATCTGGTTACTCGGTTAAGCGCAAAAAGGAGAAGAAAGTTAAGTGAACCGAGTGCATTTAATGTCTTTGACCTAACTTGCACGGAGCCCGATAAGGTATTTTTGAGTACTTAAAAGGTTTTTCGTGTTAATTTTCATTCACTAAGTTTTCAAGAAGCAGAGCAGAGCGAATCAAGGTGATCAAACCATCTTCAAAGCAAAATCTAAGGTATTTACATCGAATCTCATCGCATTGCTAAGCTAGTTTACCGAACTCATTAAGTTGTTATCCGCTGAGTGTGAAGCGTCTGCTGTTTGTTAAGTTCTCAAACCCTAAGGTTCCCGTGTCAATTTTTATCTGAAATCAAAATGGCATCTACGATCCAAGACCCCATTGTTGTCACAAATGTAGAAAAGCCCTCACTAAAATACTCTTTGACTCCCAAAATTGCATCTGAACCGGATGACAAAACTGCTTTTTCACTCATCCCAGATCGAGTCTTGTTAGTCGAGGATGTGAGATTCTTCACAAAATGTCATGTTGAAGAACTTGGTCATGTTGAGATCAAGGATGCATATGATGAATTGTGCACAGATGGTAAAATGGATAGCAAGTATGAGCATAACAAAATCAAGGGATTGACTGAAGCCCTAACCTATCCCCATGTGTTCAAACCCCAGTGGGTCAAGTTTGTACTAAGCCAAGTGCATGATGATTTCATGTGGCTACAAGAGCAACCGTTTAAGATCACTAAAGAAATCATTCATCTGATCACCGGTTACCCTATCTATGATCATGCCCGAGCACATAAAATGATATCACAGAAAGAATTGATCAGTTTGACTGGAGTTGAATCGGATTATAGAGGTCTGAAGTTAAACAATGTTACTGATCCTGAACTCAAATTTGCCATTAGATTAATTGGTTACTGTTTCTTCCAATCGGCAAGGGAAAATAGTATACCCTGTGCAGCAGTGGACTTTAACATACAAAATTGTTAAGAAAGGCATGAAAGTTGACTTGTGTGAAGTATTGCTGAAGAACCTGTTTGAAAATCTAAACACAATCAGGAAGCCAAAGAAGAACAACACGACAAACACTCTAAAATTTGGATCACTACTTGTGTGTATGTTTTTCTACTTTGAGAAGTTTTTTCCAACAGTCGGTAAAGTTGTTTGGGAACTACATCGACCAATCACCCATTAGATCAATGACTTCATCAAGAAGTTAGGTGATAACTTTAATGATATAATGGATGATTACTTCAGCAAGTTCCAAGAGAAAATGCATAACAGGTACCGGATTCCACCACAGCTGGTAGAAAAATACAAAGATGAAATATGCTTTGAGGTCGACAATGATTACTATTATGTGAATGCTGTGGAACTGAGGACTCAATCTTTGTCACCTATGGGTTACGAGATTGATTTTGATATCACACAACAACAAATTGATGCCCATCTATCATTTCCAAGGCATACTACCAAGTTGAGGTATGGAACCTATGAAGAAAGGAAAGAAAAAGTAAAAATGAGCATTGTAGTACCTAAGGCTACACAAAAAGCTACAAAGATGATTAAGGCATTAACTGAGAAATTTGGAGAAGAGTCTTCCTCCACACCTATCAAAGGAGTTCTAGCCATCACCGAAGAGGAGACAAAATCCCAAGAAGCAGCCATAACACTTAGCACTGAATTGCTTAAGGGAAAAGTGTTGAGGAGAAAGAAACAGGACACCTCAATGGCCCTACTGACCCCTCCAACAAAGAGACCTAACACAAGGGCATCTGCTGCATCACCAAGTAAGAAACAAAAGACTATTGCCGTTCCTAAGGTAACTAGAACTTACAAGAAATCTACTCGGAGACTCATTTTGCCAAAAGAGTCGAGTGATACCAAATCTGAAGATGCAAATAAATTTCAGATTGTGAAAAGCAAGAAGGTAGATGTACATAGTGTAGAATTTTTTTGTAATAATCTAAAGGAATATGGTGGATTTGGTGGATTCAGATTTGTCAAATATGAATCCAGATCTGCTGATGAAAAGAGGCAAATTGAAGAAGCTGTCATTTGCACACTTCTCAAATTCTGAGTGGTACCATTAGAAGTATGTAATTCTATTCCTAAGGAATTATATGCACATATTGAAACTAGATGGCAATATGCCCTAGACTTGGAGAAACAAATCAGAGAAAGAAGTTTGGTGCATCTCTTTCCTGATATGTCGGTTGATGAAATAAAAGAACATCTGACAAACAACCAAACTCAATTTATAGTAAAACAAAAGGCCTTGAAATTGATGAATGGCCTATATATAGAAGTGGAGAAGGAAACAAAAGAGCAATGGAAGACCATCTTTCGAAGAAAGAATCCTGGTGAACAATCTACAATGGAAATAGTCGATGTCACCGACCAAGAGCCTGATGTCATTGAGCAAGACCCTGTAGACACCATTCAAATAGATGAAGATATCATGGATGCAGAGGCACCTGAACAAGAAATGATAGAAGGCAATGCTTATGCAAAACTTGTCTCCAGTGAATCTATTTTGGAACAGGTTCAACCTTACCCACCGATCAATCAGCCTACTACAACAGAAGCTCCTCAGGCTACAGGTGAAGGCACCGAAGGTCAAAAGTCTATAGCAGAAGGTACTTCACAAGAACAAACCTCTCAAGCACCTTCTAGCATGGAAAATATTACAACTGAGACACCAAGCATCAAGACACTGAAGGACACTATCGAGGCCAAAGAAACCGACAAAAGTGTTATCTCTACCGAGCAACCTACCGAGGTCCTCAAGTGTCTCAAGCTATTGTAGTGGTTCACCCGGTGAAAAGTAAAGAAAAGAAGTTGAAAAAGAATAGTTTCAAAATTGATTTATCAAAACCGATGGTGTTGCCCAATGTAGACATCTCCAAATTGAAAGGGCAAGCACTCAATGAATTCGGTGAACTGTGCAAAGCAAAGGCTGAACAGGAGAAGCAACTGGCCATACAGAGGAAGAATAAAGTACTTCAGAAGGTAAAGACCTTACTATCAGATATGCTACCTTCAACTACAATATCAACTGATGCAACCATCCATATTCAGTTGGATGAACTCCTAAATCAGATTGAGACATCTAGAGTAGATGCATCCGAATATTTGAGCAAACTAAAAGACAAGGAGCTAACTGCTAAAATGATAGAGGAAGTACAGAGATCAATTGTTGTTGGCAAGGTAAAACTTGTCAAATTTATTGCTGAGTTGTCCCCTCAACTCAAGCACATTCTTTCATTATTTCAGAAACTCTGCACATTTTCTTTATTTCTTAAGGACATTAAGAATAAAACAAAAGCAATTGAGAAAGAGATCACTAATCTCTCAAATAAGTTGACCCCCGAGCCCATTTCAGTTCAGAATTTTTATACTGAGCTACAACAACTCATGGCTCAACAATTGGAACTGAGGAATGAAGAACACAAGATCAGGATGGACATAATGACACTTCAAACATTATTCCTTCCTCATCTTTCTTCCGTTCAAGAACAGCTACACCGAGCCACTTCTCTCTCTACTACACAAGAAGGAAACACTTTAGATGGCTTAATTTCATTATTGGCTGATATTAATGCACATAATTCTTTAATGGAAAGTGTAAAGGATGCACTCTCTAACGCTCTCACCGAAGCCAAGACAAAGTACAAATCCATTTTTGATCTATTGCCACCTCCCAATGGTAACTAAATTTTGATGTTTGTCAAAAAGGGGGAGCATATCAGAGTATATCATCAAGAGTGTATAGTATTCAAAGTATCACACAGCCAGAGTGTAGTATACAGGGGGAGTATACCAAGCAGAGAATGAGTAGAATATGCAGAGTATCCAAGAGAAGTGAACCAAGCAATGAACAGAGGAAAGAACAGTGATTACAGAGTTTTGTACAACATATTGATAAGGGGAGTATACTTGATTATACTATTTCAATGACTAATGTATATATTGCATGTTTAGTCAATTTTGTGATGTATACAGATTTTTGAGTAATGACTTTGAAAGTAGTTTTGTCAAACATCTCAACTAATGTCAAAAGGGGAGATTGTTACTACTTATCAAATTGCCATTAGTTTCATATACAAAGTCATTCTATATTCTAGTCGGTTAGTATTACCGAATCTTGCAGTCGGTACACACAGAGAAGTCAGTATGAACAACCTAGTTGGTTACAGAAGGAAAACTGTCACAAAGCCCAATATACACCGAGCTGTCAACCGAGTGTTATTTCATGTCTACCGAACAGTAAAGATAATACACCAAGTTGATGTACACCGAGTGAAACGTGTTACCAGATTCATTGAACCTGGACACACATATGAAAACGTGTTACAAGATAGAGGCACACAGAACCGTTATCACATTGGAAATTGCACCTACAAATTTTGTATAATTTTGAGGTCATCTAACCAATGAAATATTTTGCATGGTTATTTATTCGAGAAATCATGTTTGTAAGATCGAAGCAATGAATCAGATCATCGACATAAGAAGTCTACTTATACAGCACGAATTTAGGGTTAGAAACATATGTGAATGTGAGAAATGTGTGTGCATGTGTGTATGAAGCAAGACTTATGTGATACATGAGAAATCACAGAGTATTATGACTGTTACAGAGACACAAAGGTCACCAAGAAGGTTATCAGAGAACAGTCGAGGAACAGAGTAAACATAAGGGTTTACCAAGTTACTTTATGAGTTACCGAGGTATGCTATAGGCAAGGTAATCTTATTTTGAGCACATAGAATCTGCTATAACATTTCAGATGTAAAGTTGTAAGAGAAACCTTTAACAGGGTAAAAGACTCTAACCAAGTCTATAAATTGTAAATCCTTTAACCAGGTGCTACACTTATATAGTGTTGTATAAATCCTTTAGTAAGGTAGATCTAACTGATCTTAATACTCCTAACAGGGTAAGCTATCATAAATAGCTAAATGTAGCTCTAACTGAGCACTCTTTATTATTGCAGTAGTGAAGTTGTGGGTGCCATCCCCACCACAGTTTTTCTCTCTAACCAAGAGTTTCTGCGTGACCAAAATATATGTGTTATGGAGTGAATCATGTATGAATGTTATCTGTTGATTATAGTTTTGTTTTATCTTACTGCACTATTCTGTTTATGCATAACAGTAAGGTTATTACAAAAGAAAAGTTTTGGAGTACTGATTCACCCCTCCCCTCTCAGTACATTAGCTTTCCATATTGGGCCTAACAAATTCTCTTTTCTTGTCTTATTATCGATTTGGTAAGGATGAATTCAAAATTTGGTGTAGCCATGGGATCAAATCAATGCAGGAAGAGGAAAAGGAAGGTTCTAACAACTGAGGAGATTACAACAAATAGGGAGAAGGAGGCAATACGTCAACGAGAGAGAAGAGAAAGAATGAGACAAGGAGCTTCAAGTTCCACAATCGTTTCAGAAGAGGAGAACATGGATGCGACTACAAATGCTAACGAAGGAAACACAATAGGACCATTTAATTTAGGTGCATCTTCTAATCCATTATTGGTTACAAGTATGTCTTTACAACCCTATGTTTTTTCTCATCAAGATATTGGTGATTTAGTAGAAGCAGATTACTTATTAAATCAAATGCCAATTGAAAATAAAACCCCAAATGAAATTAGAACTCAAGTTGAAACTAAAATTTAAATCCAAATTAAAACCCCAAATGAAACTAGATCTCAACTTGAAACTGAAACTGAAACCAAAATTGAAAATCCAAATGAAATTGAAAATCCACGTGCAACTGAAACCAATAATGTGGATGTAGACGTGGAAACACCAATTGAAAATGAAACATGTTTTAATGATAATCAAACGAATGAAAATTTTGAAATTAAAAGTGATGTACTAGACAATCTTCCTGGCTTTGTTTCATGGAGACAGATTAGGACACATGGAAAACATTTTTTTTATAATATGGGTTTTAATGTCAATTAATGGTAAAACTAATTAAAATGACTAAAATGTGAAAAGTGATGATACAATCATAAATAAAAGTCATTCTAAAGATAAAAATGATGCACGACAGGCAATAACAACAAATTTAGTAATCCAAACAACTTCTGATAAAAGAATGATGAGTAACATAAGTGTATATCTTAATATTCATCATAAAACTATGTCAAGAGCTTTAAAAAGAAGAGTGAACTTTGAAAGTGATCCAACAAACAATTTGTCAACTTTTAGTGGTAGATTACCAAGGTTTGATATAAAACTTGTTCGTGAAGTCAAAACTTTGATCAAAATTTTTTTGGCACGATAATACGAGAGTATCAACTAATGCTAGAGATGTTCTTAAATTAAGAGTTGGGTCAAAAATTCGTGATCCACATCCAAAACACCTATTGGACATGACTCAAAATGAATTGTACAAAAAAAATTTGGATGATAAGGTGTTAACTATTAGCATTTTTCAAAGGTCTTTTGAAAAGTGTAAACCTTGGTATGTTCGAATTAACAAGGAAAGAGTCACATGTTGTTGCAAAAATCATGTTCAATTTCACTACCATTATGATGTATTTCGATATATACGTGTTACCATGCATAGTAATGGAATGTTGCAAGAATGGGGTATAAATATACTACTTGAAACTATAAAGGAGTTTATATCAAGTGTGTTTTGCAACCCACCAAATGAGAAAATTTTTCTTTTCAATGCGTGTGTTTCCGATGTATGTGATATCTGTGGCAATCTTGCATTGTTGGATGAATATTTGCATGAAAATATTTCAATTGATTTTGGACAACAATTAGTTGATGTTAAAAGATTTAAAACTGTTGAGTATCCACTTAAGGATGGAAAGGTTGGAAGACGGTGTGATCTAATCACTGAACAAGTTAGTGTTCATGCATTTATGAGTGAATTTATGAAATGACATAATAAAAATCCTTATATATAATCACTTAACAAGTCCTGATGACATAATAACAAGTCTTGAAAAAATAATAACAAGGAAATGACATAATAACAAGTCCAAATAACATAATAACAAGTTTCAGGGCAATAAAACAAGTGTCATCATAAAAAGTCCATAATACAATAACATGACATGATCGAAAATATATAACCTAAGAACTCTCGTGCATCTAATCTGCAGTCCTCTTCACTCCACATGAAAGTGGCCGAGATGAATCATCCTGCCGCACGTGCTCCTAAGATGCACCATCCCGTGTGTGTGTAGTATTAGTGTCTCCACCCTCCTGTACATTATTAAAAGATTTTACATGAGAAGAATATTTAACATGAGAAGAAGTTACTTGCATAATTCACTTATAAAGTAATTAAATATTGAAAATTTAAAATAAATTACCATACGATCGTGCTCTACAATTCCCTCAATGGTATGTGGAGGTCCACTATCATGAACAAGAAAAGTGGTTGTAGTCAAGTCCTATAAAAAATACATTGTACATCAATTTTGATAATCCCTATAAAAGCCAGGTACACAGTATAAACAAATTAGAAATTATTTTTCTAATCATCACCGCAAATGACAATGTCGACGGTTGTGTCTGGCACAATCACGTAGCCATACCAATACTAGTAGTGGTATTGACCTGAACAACATATATAAAGCATGAATCAAACTTGTATATGCATAAATTATAAAGTATATATATAGACTACAAGTTTATCATAGAAAATCATACATATGGTGTGTCGTGCACCCAAAGTAACTGATGGGTGAAGGTGTACATGTGATGCACCATTAAATAATCCAGAAGCCTACAATTGCAAAAAATGATGAACATGAATTAGAGTTGTACATAAATTAGTAAGCATATAAACACTTCAAATTAATGGATGAAAAACATACTAGTGGTATATGAGGCTGAGCCTCACTGGTCGACAGGTCATGTGAAGAACTAGCCACCACAGTGCTACACGAAGCACCCTACAAAATTAAAAAATTATATCATACACATCATTACATTTAATTTTTTATTGTTTATTTTAAATGTACATATCAATACAATGTATCTAGATGAAAGTGCGTACCGTAAACGGGGCACTGACATCTGTAGGTAAAGGTAACATGCTGGTCCCTCGATGACATGGTATGATCCATCCTCTATTCAGAAAAATTGACTCATGTTATGGTTCATATGTGTATATATAAGGAATTTAATATTTCACTGTAAATTATATATTTAAATTTGTACCTCTGTAGGCTAATCATTGTTTGCGCACAAGAGTTCAACATATGAAGAGATGACATTAGCATGTGCAGCCTCCTTGACATCATCATAACCACCATGGGCAACATCAGCATCATCAAAATCACCATCTCCTCCAGGGGCAACCTCACTTTGTGGACCCGTACATATAGTACCGCAACTCGTGCAAATATGTACTAAGCTAGGGGTAGCCCTCACCTCGCACCAATGCTGTACCAAATTGCCTGACAGGGCACTCAATAAACCAAGAGTAGAATCCACTGCTTGATGATGGGAGGTACTGGAACAATCGGTGTGGGAAGAGGAACAAAGGGATCATCATGCACATGGTTTCTAACTCTTTTTCTCAATTTGGCCCTTGGCCTATCCTAGGGCATGCCTCTCCCGTCCCCCTGAAATGATCTAATGTCAAAGTAATTGGGTTTTTTACCCAATTCAAATTTGACCCATAATTTTTTTCAAAAAACACATTGGAACCTCATGATTGGAGTCTCACGGATAGTCAAAGACCATCCACCACCGCTCCCAAAAGTGTCTAGCTATGCTAGGGTGCCTACACCATCGAATAGAGATTTGTGGCTTCTTCAAATCTATCTCTTCACCTGTCTTAGGGTTCACAAAATATTGTTTCAAATCTATTTTTATTATTTTCAATTCATTGACTTGTTTATATGATAGGCCATCAGCGTAAAAAGAACTCAATCCCTCCCTCCAACTACGATAGCTATCCAACTCACTAGGTATGTGCAGGATCATGGTGTGCCAAAACAGGCCCTTAAGTGGCAATGAAATTTCAGAAAAATCAGAGTTATGCAACTTGACATGAAAATTTGAATAAGTTGTGAACATTATTTTTAAAATATGTAAGAAGAGAATATATAGAAAATTGAATGTAGTTTCTAAGCTACTAGTTGTTTTTTGGAAAAAAAAATCCTATTTGATGAAAATTTCAAATTTCAATGTAGTGGTACTAAAATTTCAGGAAAAAAAATAAGAAGTAGACGTATGTCTAACCACCCTAATCAAAATAAAATCTTAATATTTTTTTATAATATTTATAATATAAGTATTAGACTCATGTCCGGATGTGACACATTTTTTTTAAATTTTTTATGAATTAAATAATTATTTATGATTTTTTTACTACAACTTTTTAGAAATTCAGAAACTCCTACGTCTGACCACCTTAACTTGGTCAAAACCTTATGAAATTTAATTTTTTTTAATTTTTCCCTATAGTAGACGAAGCATAGGATGTGACGCATGTTTCGGTTTCAAAAAATGTTATACCGTTTGAAAGTTATGAGTGTTTTTCAATCAGTATATCAATCAGGACTATTGTCAGAATTCAATTAGAAAGTAAATAATAATTATTTACTAAAGTCGAAATAAGACAAGCCTTATATTGTTGGAAAGCTGGGAACGTCCTTAAAAAGCCCTTTTCGTTTTATCAATTTTGGCTACAAAAAAAGTCGTCAGCCACCAGTGTAAAGTCTGGAAAACCAGGGAATACTGAAAAACACGTTTTTTCAGTTGACTTTCCAGGCTTGTAACTTCCAAGCCTAATACCAAAGCATTCCCAAGCCGAAATTTGAAATTTGAAAATTTGAGTACAAAAATTTGCGGTCCTCGATGAATTTCCTTTTGTCGCCATTTATGAAGTAAACTGTGTTGAAATGTGGCGACTGATCAGCAAAGTACTAAAATTTTTTTTTGCCGTTTTTGTTGATGAAAACCGACATTGTAATAAAACCCCAAAAAAGGCCGACTTTGTTGGTTGCCCTAAAAACGCATGTTATAAGCGGTTGGGATGCTTAAGGCATTGTGAGGTTGATGTACTGTTTTTGCTGGATAATAAGAAAGATTGGACGGCTGTGTATGGTGGATGTAACCCATTCTGGGTGAACCACGTTAAATATCTGTGTTATCTGTGTCCTGTTTTTATTTCTTTATCTTTTGTATTTAAATCTGCATATAATTGTTAGTTCATATTTGCTTTGGATCTGCTTGAAACCCTAACAATTGGTATCAGAGCGAGGTTTTCTGTAAATTGGCAGGACTTTCAGATTTGAGTGGGAGCAATGGAGGATTCCAAATTCAAGGTCGAAAAGTTTAACGACCAGAATTATCAGTTATGGAAAATGCAGATGGAGGATTACCTGTATCAAAAGGATTTGTGGCGGCCATTGGAAGGAAAGGCAAAGAAACCGACCACAATATCAGATGAAGAGTGAGACATTTTAGATAGAAAGGCACTGGGATCCATTCGATTGTGCCTTGCGACATCTGTAGCATTCAATATAACAGAAGCAAAAATGACTGTAGATTTGATGGCAACATTGGCTAAGCTGTATGAGAAACCCTCGGCTTCGAATAAGGTATTTCTTATGAAGCGTTTGTTTAATTTGAAAATGAGTGAGGGAGGATCTGTAGCAGAGCACTTAAATGAATTTAATACAATTACCAGTCAATTGTCTTCGTTAAAAATTACCTTTGTAGAAGAGGTTAGGGCTCTCTTGATTTTATGTTCTTTGCCAGAAAGCTAGAATAGCTTGGTTATGGCTGTAAGTAACTCTGTCTCTGGTAAAAATACTTTGGTATTTGATGATATTGTTGGTGTTATCCTAATCGAGGAAATGCGAAGGAAAAGCATAGGTGAGACTCCAATATCATCGGGTAGTGTTTTGAATGTGGAGAATAGAGGAAGATCAAAGGAAAGAGGAAAAGGCCCTGGGAATGAGAAGTCACGAGGGAAGTTAAAGAAAGGACGCTCTCAATCTAGAGGAAAGAAAGATTGCTGGTACTGCGGAAAGCCTGGTCATCTAAAGAAAGATTGTTGGTCTCGGAAAAACAAAGAAGGAGACAAAAATGAAAATGACAGTAAGGAAGCTAATCTTGCAAGTAATACTTTACAAGATGCTTTAATCTTATGTTTGGATAATGTTAATGATTCCTGGGTAATAGATTCTGGGGCTTCATTTCATGCTACACCCCATAGAAAATATTTTCTAGATTATGTTCAAGGTGATTTTGGACAGGTATATTTGGGTGATGATGAGCCTTGTCAAATTGTTGGAAAAGGAAAGATAAAGATCAAGTTGCAGAATGGTAATGACTGGTTTCTGCAGGAGGTAAGACATGTTCCTAATTTAAGAAGAAATTTAATTTCTCCAGGGCAGCTAGGTAGTGAAGGTTGCATAGTTACCTTCTCAGACAGTATGTGGAAGGTCACTAAAGGATCATTAGTAGTAGCTAAAGGTGCGAAGGTAGGCACATTATATCTGTGTACTGGTAACACTTACTCTACCTTAGCTGCTACAGATAAAGTTACTGCAGGGACAACAACAATAAATGTTGCAAGAACAGATTCGATAATGTGGCACCATAGGCTTGGGCACATGAGTGAGAAAGGGATGAAAATCCTTCACTCCAAAAATCTATTGCCAGGACTAAAGAAGATTGATTTAGAGTTCTGTGAGAACTGTGTTTATGGTAAACAGAAAAGAGTCAGATTTCTCAAGGTTGGGAAAGAGAAGAAGAGTGAGAAGTTAGAGCTTGTACATTCAGATGTATGGGGACCGGCTCAGGTATCATCTCTTGGTGGCTCTTGTTATTATGTTATTTTTATTGATGACTCAACCAAAAAAACATGGGTATATTTCCTAAAACAAAAATCATATGTTTTTGAAACTTTTAAGAAATGGAAAGCTTTGGTTGAGAATGAGACAGGAAAAAGGTTGAAGTGTCTCAGATCGGATAATGTAGGTGAGTATTGCAGCAAAGCATTTGAAGATTACTGTTCCTTAAATAGGATTCGAAAGTAGAAGACAGTTCCAGGAACTCCACAGGAAAATGGTGTGTCAGAGAGAATGAATAGGACCATCATGGAATGTGCGAGGAGCATGAGATTGCATGCTGGATTGCCCTTACATTTTTGGGCAGATGCTGTACATACTGCTATCTATTTGATAAATAGAGGACCTTCAACCCCTTTGGATGGTGGTATTCCAGAGGAGGCATGGACTGGTAAAAAGGTAAATTATTCTTTTCTAAAAACTTTTGGTTGCGAAGCTTTTGTCCATGTTGATAAAGAAAACAGAACCAAGCTTGATGCTAAATCTCAGAAATGTACCTTCATTGGATATGGGATAGATGAATATGGCTATCGGTTATGGGATCTTGAAAATAAGAAAATAATTAGAAGTAGAGATGTTATATTCAATGAGAAGGTTATGTATAAAGAAAAAATGCAGAAAAAGAAGCATGAATAGGACAAACAAGAATATGTGGTGTTGGATGAGATTCCTGAAAATGAAATGCCACAGGTACCTGATGCTCAGCAACAACAGATTGTCCCACAAACTCCTGTAAGTGTTAGACATTCTACGAGGACAAGTAGACCCCCTGAAAGATTTTCTCCTTCTTTGTATTCTATTTTATTAATAGATTCTGGTGAACCAGAAGAATATGAAGAAGCAATGCAGGTGGATGCCAAACAACAGTGGCAACTAGGCATGAAAGAGGAGATGGACTCCTTGATGAAAAATAAGACTTGGGACTTAGTCCCTTTACCTGCAGAAAAAAGAGCCTTGCCTAACAAATGGGTTTATCGGCTGAAGGAGGAGGAAGGAGGTCAGAAAAGATATAAGGCCAGACTTGTGGTAAAAGGTTTTGCACAGAAAAAGGGTATAGATTATGATGAAATATTTTCTCCAGTTGTAAAAATGACTTCAATTAGAACTGTACTTAGTCTTGTGGCTGCAGATGATTTACATCTTGAACAATTAGATGTGAAAACAGCTTTTCTCCATGGAGATTTGGAGGAGGAAATTTACATGTTGCAACCACAGGGATATGAGGTCAAAGGTAAGGAGAACTTGGTGTGCAGGTTGAAGAAAAGTCTGTATGGCCTAAAGCAAGCACCCCGACAATGGTATTTAAAATTTGATAGTTTCATGGCTGAACACGGTTATCATAGATGTCATTCTGATCATTGTGTATATTTTAAGAGATTTGATAATGGCAGTTATATTATCCTGTTGCTTTATGTTGATGACATGCTTGTTGCTGGGTCTAACATGCAACATATAAATGATCTTAAACATAAATTAGCCAGGTCATTTGCTATGAAGGATTTGGGTGCAGCTAAGCAAATTCTCGGTATGAGGATTACACGGGACAGGAAAAATAGAACCTTGAATTTGTCCCAAAGTGAGTATATAAAGAAGGTGTTGAAAAGATTTAACATGCAGGATGCAAAAGCAGTTAGTACACCTTTGGCTAGTCATTTCAAATTGACTAAGGAGATGTGTCCAAAGGCATAGGAAGAGGTTAATAAAATGTCTAACATCCCGTATTCATCAGCTGTTGGCAGTTCGATGTATGCAATGGTATGCACAAGGCCAGATATTGCACATGCAGTGGGAGTTGTGAGTAGGTTTATGAGTAATCCGGGTATGGAACATTGGAATACTGTGAAATGGATTCTTTGGTATTTGAAAGGAACTACTATGAAGGCATTATGTTTCAAAGGATTTAATGCTGCTCTAAGTGGATTTGTTGACTCTGATCTGGCGGGTGATATTGATTCACGGAGGAGTACTACAGGGTATGTTTTTACT
Organism: Cryptomeria japonica; assembly: GCF_030272615.1. NCBI lineage: Eukaryota > Viridiplantae > Streptophyta > Pinopsida > Cupressales > Cupressaceae > Cryptomeria > Cryptomeria japonica. The sequence goes on from NC_081413.1 coordinate 31,182,659, forward strand.
ATAGGGGGAACTGCAGTCAGTTGGATTTCTAGGCTACAAAAGGTTGTTGCACTTTCAACCACTGAAGCTGAGTATGTTGCTGCTACATAAGCCAGCAAAGAGATGATTTGGTTGCAATGTTTTCTGAAGGAATTGGGTCAGACACAAGAGGATAGCCCATTGTATACTGATAGCCAGAGTGCCATTCATCTTGCGAAGAACTCTGCTTTTCATTCAAGGACAAAGCACATTCAGCTCAGGTACCACTTCATCCGGACTATTTTGGAGGAGGGTTAGTTACGGCTTGAGAAGATTCACACAAGTGAGAATCCTGCTGATATGTTCACAAAGGCAGTTCCACTAGAGAAGCTGATTTCTTCATCAGTTTCTGTTGGTCTTCTTGATTAATAATTGTGGAATTTATACCAGTCAAGTCCTAGTGTTTTATCCAGCGGATGTTGCATGTACAATGGTGTCGTGTAGTATCAGTCTCCAAGTGGGAGATTGTTCGGTGTGGAGCCTGATCAGTCTCCAAGTGGGAGATTGTTGAAATGTGGCGACTGATCAGCAAAGTACTGTACATTGTAATAAAACCCCAAAAAAGGCCGACTTTGTTGGTTGCACTAAAAACGCATGTTATAAGCGGCTGGTATGCTTAAGGCATTGTGAGGTTGATGTACTATTTTTGCTAGATAATAAGAAAGATTGGACGGCTGTGTATGGTGGACGTAACCCATTCTGGGTGAACCACGTTAAATATCTGTGTTATCTGTGTCCTATTTTTATTTCTTTATCTTTTGTATTTAAATCTGCATATAATTGTTAGTTCATATTTGCTTCGGATCTACTTGAAACCCTAACAAACTGCTACATGGCAGAAATCTGATATCTGATTAAATTGGATATCGGATTTTATTAGTCATATTTTAAAGAGGGAGAGAAGGAGAGGGAGAGAGAGAGAGAGAGAGAGAGGGA